>NC_133453.1:73522040-73824421 GCF_048565385.1 Saimiri boliviensis
AAGTATGGTGGGAAGAAGAACAAGTCCAGGTGGCCAGAGATACTGTGAGAAAGGTAAGCAGGGTCAGCTTGTGAAGCATCTTGTGTGGTTATAAAGGAGGAAAACAGATAGTAGTTGTAGGGTAAAAGAAGGACAAGTTTCTTGTTCTTGTACATATACAAGCAGCTTTCATGAGAGTTGAAAGAAATCTGGTAAAATTACAAGCTTCCCGAACCTTTTTCTTAATTGTCATTTTCCCTGCCCAGATCCATCTAGATGTACCAGTGGAAGTTTTATTTTTTTATTTTTATCTTTTTTTTTTTTTTTTTTTTTTTTTTTTGAGACGGAGTTTCGCTCTTGTTACCCAGGCTGGAGTGCAATGGCGCGATCTCGGCTCACCGCAACCTCCGCCTCCTGGGTTCAGGCAATTCTCCTGCCTCAGCCTCCTAAGTAGCTGGGATTACCGGCACGTGCCACCATGCCCAGCTAATTTTTTGTATTTTTAGTAGAGACGGGGTTTCACCATGTTGACCAGGATGGTCTCGATCTCTTGACCTCGTGATCCACCCGCCTCGGCCTCCCAAAGTGCTGGGATTACAGGCTTGAGCCACCGCGCCCGGCCGGAAGTTTTATTATACTGAAACAGAATAACCAAGAACTTTATAACTTGCCTCATAGACAGTCTTTTTAAGTTTTGGATTTGATTTTACTGTTCTTACAGGCTAACAGGTTGACCTGTTAACTGTTTCATGGATGCCGGCAGAAGATATGAGGTGCTTGGATCAGAGATAAAGGACTTTATTACTCATGCATGGGAAGTAGCATGAGTTTCAACATGTTTCTGTTTGTTCCCCTTTTTACCGGGGTCTCACGGGGCATAATATGAGCTTGAATGAGTGCGTACACACATAGTGGGTTGATGCCACAGTTGAGGAACACTGAGCTTAGGAAACCCATCCTTTTATGCCAAACAAGCTAAGCAACCCTGCTCCTTGTCCCCAAGACCATACCTCATGTCTCAAGGTCACTCATTGCAAATGCAACACTGAGGATCACCTAGGTAAGGAGTAGGCAGAGCCTGGCATTCTTGGCACACTCAACAACCTGCAAGGACCCTCAGCAACCTGCAGGGACCCACTGTGGCTTGCCTCTCCTAACAGGTCTCATCTCTCAGAAACAGACAATGTGATCAGAAAAACTCTATTTTCCTTATCTGGAGTAGTCCAAGTAGAAATCTTGATAGTATCTACCATATATTGTATTCCTAATAACTAAGGAAGTTTATCCAATGCTGAGTCACATGTGACTGAGAATTTCAGAAGAGATTACCAAAATATTAAAGAAAAGTTTAGAGTTATTCCTTGTTCAAAATGTCTAAAAAGGAGGAAGACATTTTGGGGAGGATATTCTCAAAACTGGATTTTAAATACATCATATGAGGACGAAAAAAGGAATGATACTTCAAGAAGCTGTTGTTTGTACTTAGAGAGGTTGCCAATTAAACTAGATTTTTTAGAAGTACAGCAAACCCCCATGATACATGTTTATCTACGTAACAAACCTTCACATGTACCCTCAAACCCAAAAGTCAAGAAGAAGTAATAATTCTCTTGTGGTATTTATTTATTGCATTTCAGAATCCTCTTTTAGATTTTTTTCTCATTGAATTTTCAAACAACCATGCTAGATTATGGCATTTTGCTTATTTTACCAATGATGAAGCTGGGTACAGTTTTAAAAGTTGCTTAATTTTCCAAAGCTAGTAAATGACAGAGCTATCACTGAATTGAAGCCTAAAGTCAAAGTGACTATATCTTTTCACTGTGTTTTGACTCCTTGGAAAGAAGAATACACACAAAATAGAAGTAAATGAGTAGTAACTGAAATTAGTAACCGTAAAGCATTAGTCCTAAAACAGGTAGAGCTCACATAGGTCACTCTTGCCTTCTTGCTTCCATATCCACAAAATTGGTTCTGGAAGCTAGAACCCCTGTGGGCTGAATTCTAATTCTGACACTGGGACCAGTCAGAGAAGTTCTCACCATCAATACTTCCTGCTGGCTCTGCTCTGACCCTGTACGTCAGTTCTAGAAACAGGCTTCTTTTCCTTGTGACTCAGCCCCTTCCTTGTCTTTGTATTTCAAGGACTGAGTCAATGCCATAGTTTCTGTTTAGATGTCTTGCCTGATTCCTCCAGAACTTGGGGGTAGAGTGACAGGGAGGAAAATCCTGAGGGCTAGAAGCCTCCCTCTGCACTTCAATTCCACTGATTTTCAGCACCTCTGCCAACTGCTAGGACCTTCTCTTTGCATCTTAGTAGATCTGTTCAGTCTTTCTGCCCCAACTTGTCTCTTTTCTTCATATTGATACCAACAGTTTCCCAAAACTTCTAAGGATAATTTCAGAGTACTGATAGCAAATCTTGGAATAAGAAGAATCTGAGTGGCACAAGTTCATGAACATAGCACAGGTAATAAATGTAACATTAACCACAAAGGACACAGGTCTTTGGCTTTCATTTTATCCAACAGGGTTATTAGTGTTTCAATCTGAAAGAGAAAATTCAAATACTTTAGAACTGTTAAGATCAGCAGTCATTTTCAGTGTCTCAATGAGCCCAGTTTTTAAGTCCATTCAAATTCTTTGTTAAGGGACATGTGGCTGAAGTATCAAGACAAAGTCACCCTGTCTTTTCACTACGTTGTGGCTCCTCAGAAAGAAGAGCATACACAAAATAGAAGCAAATGAGTGATAACCAAAATTAGTGACAGTAAAGCATAAGCCCTAAATCAGATAAAGCTCATCTAATGTTGTCATGTTAATATTGTTGTATGTCCCTTAACAAAATTTCTTGGAAAGCATAAGACATACCACATTCATGGAGAGAACAGAACAGTGATTTCTAGAGCTGAAGCTTTGAATGATAACATATGGAAGGATAATCAAAGGAAAAAGCACCCTCTGTGTTCCACAGGCCTATTAAGCTACTGCAGTTATTCGTTTAGCAAAATTTTCCTTGCCTGCTGCTATGTTATTCACATGGTTCTAGGCACTGGGATTCACAAGCCTTTGAGAGCTGAAAGAGAGGCTTCACATCCTACTAGTGGGGGCAAAGGAGAGTGTGGGATGTGACAAGTTTATAACAGGGGCTGGCCATGGGATCATGTCTTAAATTATTAGTACTTATCCAATTTTAATGGAGAAAGAGGAGGGGTCAGATGGAGGTGGAAATAATCAGATGTCAGAGATCATGAGTCTTTTTGTGGATTATAAGTAATTTCATTCTTTTGCACTTTCTCTTGACCTCGGATGACGAGCAGCAGCACTGGTGAGAAGGCTAGAACTAAGTGTTACATGGTAATTGTAAACCAGAAAAAAGTCAGCTGGCCCATGTCAGTATTATGTTCCAGTGGTCTTAGCATTAGAATTGTATTTTTTCTGTTTTCTTTTCTTTTTTTTTTTTAATGAATCATAAGGCTTCAGTTGTGCATGATTGAAACTTGAATATTATTTTCACAGGCTTTTGAAGATATATATATTGAAAGGAAAAAGACCATTAAGATTATCCTGGAGTATGCAGACAAGATCTTCACTTATGTTTTCATTCTGGAAATGCTTCTAAAATGGGTAGCATATGGTTATAAAACATATTTCACCAATGCCTGGTGTTGGCTGGATTTTCTAATTGTTGATGTAGGTACTTTTTAGTACATTTTAAAAGAGGATTTATTCTTACTAAGTGTTGTGAAAAAACTCTCACCCGTATTGTGTATTATCATATTTTAATTTTGTTAAGCTTCACATATTTTCAGACTATAGGTTTATGCTTTTAGGAATATTAGTACAGCCAGTGGAAATACATCTGTGAGGATTATTAGAACAGAAATCCTTAAACAAATGTAAATTTTTTCTGTGCCATTCTAACACAATTAATTGACTTTGCATGTTTTCCACAATCAAAGGAAATGTGATTTTTAAAAAATATATATGTTATTTGAATGTCATTCCTGTTATTCCTTTGTATGCAAATGCAAAGTTAACTTTGTATTTGGCAGGGGAAGAAGGCATGAAATTTAAAAATATCTATCTCAGACCCAATTACAGGAAAAGCCAACATGAGACACAATTGTCTCTATCTCAAATATGCAACTTGCCCTTCATCTTCAGAATGGCAGGAGGACAGAGGAGTAGGCATTATTATTAATGTAATAATTTTACATAATAAATTCAAAGAACTGTTGAATACTTGGATGATGGAAAATACATAAGAATTCTTTAGTTTACATATTATTTTAACAAAACAGGAATATTTTTTCTGGCTTCTGACTGAGGTAGTCAGGAAAGAAATCTTGCAACAGTCAGTGAGATCAAGGAATCTCAAAAACAAATTAATGGTATAACACACATTATTATCATTTCATTGAATGTACACTAATATTTTATATTTTAATGATATAATAATATATATGACTTTTTTAAATTATGGAATATGTTTTTTATCTTTTACTAATTCTTCTAGATTTTCAGAAACCTAACCTTAATGTTTAGGAAAGAAACATCCTATAATAAGTTACAGTTTTTAAAGATTTGTTTTCCATATCATGCATGACATAATTAGAGGTCAACATGCAAATTTTTATGTTCCAATAAGTACTTAAAATTTAACCAAGGTTTTGCATTATCGAGCTTTTAAGGAAAGTTGAATTCATACACCATCGTACGTGGATTAGAAAATCACAAGTAAACATGACCATAAATAGTAAAATCTGACTGCAAAATGTTACCAAATTAGTCACATTTATTCAAAATTTCAATTTCTCAAGTGTTATTTAAAGCTTCATAAACTTTTGGCTTCTGGCCAGGTGTGGTGGCCTGTGCCTATAATTCCAGCACTCTGAGAGGCCAAAGTGGGTGGATCAACTGAGGTCGGGAGTTCAAGAGCAGCCTGGCCAACATGTTGAAACCCCTGTCTCAACCGAAAAATACAAAAATAAATTGTGAGGCATGGTGGCGGGTGCCTGCAATCCCAACTACTCAGGAGGCTGAAGCAGGAGAATTGCTGAACCCGCTAGGCAGTGGTTGCAGTGAGCCGAGATTGCGCCACTGCACACCAGCCTGGCAACAGAACAAGACTCACTCTATCTATCTATCTATATTACATATATAATATATATATTACATATTATATATTACATATACTATATATATTACATATATATCTAATATAGAGATATGTTTTACATAAAATAAATTTCTATGTTTTATATATGTATTATATAAAACATTAAAATATATATTTTATATATAGGTTTATATATATATAAAACTTTTGGTTTCTTAATCATACAACATATTAAATATTAAAAACATAACACTTGTTTTCTATAATACGTAGGTTATGTGAAAATTTTTTTAACATAGCTGTATATTACACCTCATATGTGTTCTTTTGGGCTTCCTCTATGAGAATTCTAACTTTTGATATAGGAATGATTTCTTGTTTTCAATTAACTTTTCATATATCAAGTTGTCTAGTTACTGCCTACAAAATGGAAAATGATAAAATAGTTTTAAAGGAAGGCTATCCCAAAATGAGAAGAAATTATAGAAGGAATGTAGGTTACCTTTCTTTTCTCTTAAACTGTAAATATGACTAGGTTTCGCTCTTTAAAAAGTTATACAATATTTAAAAATATTTTAAAATCTTAAAAATATTATTACAAATATACTCATTTTTATCACTCAGTATAAGAAATAAAGGTTTACAAGTAAAATTTAACTTCTTTTAAAATAAGAGATTTGGCTGTTTAATAATGGAAATTGTTTTATATTTGAAAATTTAAAGTGATGATTCTCAATGAGTATAACCTCCTATTCAGGGGTATGTAATGTGCAGAATTCAGAGAGATAACTCCAATTTGAAATATTTAATATTTTGTAAATGAACAAATGTAATGCAAAGCACAGAGAGTAAATCTTCACATATTTTTGCTGACAGAGATGCAAATTTCAGGATGCAGATTTGTGGGAGTGGCTGATTTTTTTTTTTTTTCTGAAAAGTATAGAAACTTATTTACAGCAGTCGTTCTTGAAGCATGATCTTGAAACTGAAAACGTTGGCAAATGTAGGTGAGAACTCATGAGAGATGCAAATTCTGCCCCCAACCCCAAGACCTACTGAGCCAGAAACTCTGGGGTTGGATGCAGCAAATCGTAACAAACCCTATAGACGATTCTGTTGTATACACAGGTTTCAGAACCACTAATATGATTTGCTATCCAGAGAATGGACTCTTCTGATTTCTGCAGGCTTCTTAGTTATTTGAAACTTACTTGATTAAGCAGTATTCACCAGTACAGGCACATATCTGTATATATACACATATGTTCATAGAAAGGTATGAATATATATCCACATATATTCTCAGTTATAAACTATACTATAGTATTCTTCACAATATACATATATTCAGTGTCATAAAACTCACTTAACTGTTGCTTGCATAACAGACCTATCAGTATTTTAGGGGTTGTATTAATTATAACTGACATGTCTTAGTCTACCTGAATACCTGAGACTGGGTAATGTATTCAATAAAGAAATGTGGTTCTTAAAGTTCTGGAAGCTGAGTAATCTAAGATTGGAGGGTCTACATCTAGTGAGGACTTTCTTGCTGGTGGGGGCACTGAAGAGTCTCAAGGCAGTGTAGGATATCACACGGTGAGGGGGGTTCACTGAGAGCCAAACTGGGTTTTATAATAAACCCACTCTTGTGATAACTCACTCACTCCCATGATAACCCATTAAGCTTTTACTCAATATTTTGTTGATGAAGATAGAGCCTTCATGACCTCATCACCTTTTAAAGGCTCTGCTTCTTAATACCGTTACACTGAGAATTAAGTTTCAACATGAGTTTCAGAGGGGACAAACATTCAAACCGCAGCAAAACATTTTTAATTTTTTTTTCTGATTAAAGAGGGAGCATATATATTCTCAAGTGTTCTTAAGTGGAAAATAATGGAAGTGAATGACTGCACAAATTTAATAGTGGCATGAGGAGCAATCATTCTACTGAATATATAGCTTGAGGAATTAGAAAAAGCAATGCTACATTTAGTGAGACATTTGGAAATACTACATGAGGACAAGCACTTTAAAACACCTCCTGCTTCATAAATAAGTTTACCTGTCTCTGATGGTAACAGCAGTGAACTTGGTGTGAGCAATGACATATTTATTCCCGAAACAGATAAATATAAAAAAGTTGGCTCTCATGTGTTCCTGTTCTTCCTTTGAAAGCTTGAATCTCTCAATCCCTACCTTAATTTGTAATGAAGAACTGCACTCTAGACATTTTTCTTAGACATCATTTCCTGCTACACAGGATATGAGACAAATGAATATTTTCCATGGAACTAATTCAGAGAGTAAATGCATTTATAGATCAAGATCTAAGGTCATTGAGGAGCTCATTGATTTGTAACTAAAATGTGTATTGATTGTATTGCTGTTCATGTTCTTTCTTAAAATAATTTACGATAAGAACTCAAATTTCTTTTGCATACTGATTATGGTAATTGTGGCTATCTAACATGATGAAGTTCCTATTATATCTATATTGACTGTGAAGCCAATGAGATCAGCTACTCTCATTCTCTCTTCAGTACAATTGTGATTTTTCTCCCATGAAAAATTATTTGGTAGATCTTTGGTGCCAATCCCAAGAAATTGTAGGGCAGAAGCAATCTCACTGAGAATTTGTCCCAACTCAAAATCATGAGTCTTCAAAGTGTTTTTGAATAAGACTTATACTAAGACATAGATTTAGTTGAGTGAATGCCACACTTTTAGGGCTTAGCTTCAGAATCACACATTTCATATTGACCTGAGTTTTATAATTAAAATGTTGACTATTTTTCTAATTAATCTTTTAGATTTAATAAGTAATTATATAACAATAGGTTACAAAAGTGTGAAAAGCATATGCATGTCTTCTATGCAAATAGAATAAACAACTTACTTTGTTTACATTTTCTTGTTTTAACTAACCTTCTTTTAAATCTATTTCCTTACAGAAACATCCAATTATCCTATTTTTAGGCATTGATTAGATAATTCCATACATAAAACCTTATTGTTCCTGTTGAGTTGCTTTTAATGAGTTTCACAATTGACTTTTTCTTTTTATTCTTTACCATTTTGTTGAAACAATTAATGAAAATGTTATTTTTATAGGTTTCTTTGGTTACCTTAGTGGCAAACACTCTTGGCTACTCAGATCTTGGCCCCATTAAATCCCTTCGGACCCTGAGAGCTTTAAGACCTCTAAGAGCCTTATCTAGATTTGAAGGAATGAGGGTAAGAAAATACTAAACTTTATATAATATTCTTATTTTTAATGGGGTATAAAATATGAAAACAATAAGTATGCAGAAATTATGAGTTGTTTCTATTTACATAAATATATGGGCTGTTTATGTGTGTGGATGTACATATACATATACACATATGCATATATATGTGTGTATATTATGCATATAACAGTATGCATATATACTATATATAGTATGCATTTATATACTTTATACAGTATGCATTTAAAATATGCATATATATGGTATATATGCTATATATACGAATATATATATGCATATTATATATAAATGATATATAGGCATACTAATATATATTAATACTAATTGTAGTATTATTAAATGGTATATTACTAAAAATAGTAAAATACTAATTAGTGGATACTAGTATATACCAATATATACAGAATATGAAATGTTATATATAAAATATGCATCTATAGTATATATATATAGTATTTCATTTACTGTACATATTAGTGTTTATATATATGCATACTATATATATATATATGCACAGTATTTCAGTGCATATTGTTTAACAAGGGAATAAATTAATCACAGTAATCCTGCCTTTACCTAGTATTTTCAGACAATAGAATGATCCAAATGACTTTTTCCTTGTTAGATGGAAATCTTCCCTGTACTAGGAAGTTCAAGTGAAAGGGGAAATTTTTTAGTCCTAACATCATCTCTTATACATAAGTCATCATGGACCTGCTTATATCTTATATCAGTGCTCAAATAATATTTGTTTAAGGAATTACCTGGGTAAAGAGCATTAGAAAAGACAGGAAAATGAGACAGCCTCAGCCATCACATTTAATTTCATCTTTTTAAAAAAACACTGCAAAGTAAGTGGAATTATAACTAAATTACATTTGAGGAAACTAAAGCTCAGAGAGTTTACTTAATTTGCACTTAGGCTGCAGAGTGCCTGAAAAGATACTCAATTAGCAGAGACAAACAAGTTATAATAATGACAACTGCCATAACCTAGCTTTAAGGATTGTATTATACCAGCAACTTTGTAACACATATTAAAGACTTTATTTTCTATAATTAGTTCATATTCACACGTGTTGTTACTCTTCTAATATTTCTTCTCCAGATTCATACCTGCTTTTTCATGCCTCTGTTGTTCTGGAATGCTTCCCCTGCCCTCCCCTAACCATATCTCATCTACAGAGCAGATAAACACCTACCTGTCCTTTAAGGCTCAATGTAAATTTGCCTTGTCCATCCTCCAGCAGACATAACTGGATATTCTGTCTGTGCACACACCTAAAATCATTATATTGTATTGTACTTATTTGTTTGCTTAACTGCCTCCTTTCCTTACAATCTCTGAGCAATTTAACACAGATATTAGCCTAGCTTACTGATACTTTCAGTGTAGTTTACCAACCAGCTATTAGCATTATCTACAAACTTATTAAAAATGCAAATTCTTGGATCTCAACCCAGCCCTACTGGGTCAGAAACTCTGGGATGGGGATAAAAGACCTGGGATAAAAGACCTCAAGTGAACATTAGATATCTTTCAGCCTATCAAAGCTTCACTGTTATCCCTACAAACCTAACTAAATATGATTGCAATCTCTGCGACTCACAGTATCCAGCGTATAATGGTTTCAAAGTATATAAAAGAGATCATTTTACAAAAAAGTTCATGAGCACAATTCAAATATCTATCTACAAGTTGAAAATTATAAGTTTCATTTTGTGTAGAAAGGTGATATTAGAATTCATTGACATTAATTTCATTGTTTATTAACAGAATGTTACAATCTAGCCAGAACTTTCCCTACAAAACCACTTCCTTTAATGATTAAGCCAGACCACTATTTTACTGTTTGCTCTTTGTTCTTTATCTGTAATACAGGACAACAGGATACAGGAGAATAGTATATTTTGAGGGGCAAATGTCTACTTAGTTACATTTGTTAACCATGCAGAAAGAGACATTTCTTCATGCTGCAGGGCTATTTTGAAGGATAAATGAAATAATGAAATAATGCATTTAAGGCATATGGTAGTTAGCTTATTTGAGTCTTTAGGCTCTTTAGCTTTCCCAACTGGCTTCTCATCTGGTCAATAGGTGCTGGTCTTTCTCAGAGACCCATGATTCCATCATTACTTACAATTTTTAGAAAAACATTTTAAACACCAACTATGTGTCAGCTGTTGTAAAAAACACAGAGTACAGTGGTACATAGACCTTGGTCCCTGAAGGGTGAGTAGGGTCATTGGCTGCAAGAGAGACAGACAAGGGTACATAATGCTACAGGAGTATACAGGAAGGAGTGGCTACCGGGGAAGTCTGGGAAGACATCACAAAGAGGTGATATTTCAGACATTTCATGACTGAAGAGTAAGCCCCAAATCATAGGCAGACAGACATTCAAGGCAGTGATACCACATGGTTGGGCAGCACAGAAGAGAGCATACAAGGTGTGCTTGGTCAATGACTATACAGATCAGTATGCCTAGGTGATAAACAGCAGGGAGGGTAGCAGGAAATGAGCATGAAAAGTAGGCTCTGCTAAGCTGGCCACTTTGAACTTCATTCTCTGTTCTTGTTCCTCCTAACCTTTTTTGAGGCCACATAGACTGTAGGAATCTAATGAATGTAAGAATTGTCTTTCCAGAGTGAGACCACAACCATAATATTTGTTATATAATTTCATTCCCTCAGGGAACCTCTACAGGTCCATGAACTCCAAATAATCATTGCTCTAAATCAAAGGTCAACAAACCCCATCCTGTTTTTTGTAAAGAAAATGTTCTTGGAACACAGCCATACCCATTTGTTTATGTGTGACCTATGACTACCATGGCAGAGTTGAAAAGTTCCAATAGAGATATAGCCCACAAAGCCTGAAAATATTTATAAAAATGTTAACATTCTCCCTAGATGATCTGATTAGTAGTCGGAGATCCTTAATATTTCCCTATTTTAAAGCATCTTGAGAACCTGCTTAATACATTGCAGAAAAGAAGGATCCCAGTGCTACTTCCCTAACAAGTTAATCTTTAACACATTTGTACTTGAATGGGAACTCGAGCTGAAGTGTAAGAAGACAGGTGTTGAAGGATTACGTGAATGAGAAAATCTGGAGAGTGTTAAATGATACAATAATTGCCCTGGAGTAAAACTGGAGTGCCAAGACACACTGGTGGTCAATAGCAATAGAAATGCCAAAAAGCAGAAATAAACAAAGGATTAAAGAAAAACTGTTCCTAATTTTTTGCTTTAACTAAGGGCAGCACTATCTGTATTTAGTCAAAGGCTTACATATAAAGTATTTTAGAGTAGTAATAATTAATTCAAAAAGATTGCTCTTATTTTGTAGAAGCAGCCAAATCTAAAGGATTCAAACCATTTAAAGACTCTCAATCTTTTGTAAAGAAGAATGTCTCAAAAAACAAAAAGAAAAGAAAAAAATTAAAATGACATTCGGTTCTAATTCCACCTGATATTTACCAATAGTTTCTCTATGGGGGAATCTTTAATGCTGGTAATAATTCTAGGATCATGAACATTTAGATGTGTATACATATATATTTTTCATTTATATTTATGAATTTCTTTTCTTCCCAGAGTGTACAGAATTTACAAGTTTACCTTATCAGTAAAAGGTTTTGATTTATTATTTTTATTTTACATTTATTTAAGCTATTATACCATCTTGGTTATTTTGTTTTACATTTTGCTAATAATTGTACTGTCTGATAATCATGTAATTTGTAAGCCTTGTGATCACAGAGCTCATGTCTCATGTTATCTTGCTTGGCACACTGCTGAGTGTAGGGCAGACATTTAATAAACGTGTGTCGGTTGGTTTGAAGTCTTAGATATTTAAGGGTGGCTTTTCTAATTTGTTTATGTCTGCATTGTGTTTCTTTTATGTGGCCTATTTAGCATCTTACAAATCCTAATCATCCTTTTCTTTCTTCTGAATACTAGGTGGTTGTGAATGCACTCATAGGAGCAATTCCTTCCATCATGAATGTGCTACTTGTGTGTCTTATATTCTGGCTGATATTCAGCATCATGGGAGTAAATTTGTTTGCTGGCAAGTTCTATGAGTGTATTAACACCACAGATGGGTCACGGTTTCCTGCAAGTCAAGTTCCAAATCGTTCCGAATGTTTTGCCCTTATGAATGTTAGTCAGAATGTGCGATGGAAAAACCTGAAAGTGAACTTTGATAATGTCGGACTTGGTTATCTATCTCTGCTTCAAGTTGTAAGTGACTCCTTTCATGAATACTTGGTATTTTAATGGCTATTGGATGAAGGACATAAATTATTCTTTAAATAGTCAATTAATTAAAATTGAAGATAAAATACTGTGTGGCTTTTAAAACAGTGTTGGTCTTGGCTGGGTGCAGTGGCTCATGCCTATATCCCAGAACTTTGGGAGGGTGAGGTGGGCAGATCATGAGGTCAGGAGTTCGAGACCAGTCTGGCCAACATAGTGAAACCCCATCTCTACTAAAAATACAAAAAATTAGCCGGGTGTGGTGGTGTGTGCCTGTAATCCTAGCTACTTGGGAGGTTGAGGCAGGAGAATCACATGAACCCAGGAGGCAGAGGTTGAAGCGAGCTGAGATAACACCATTACACTCCAGCTGGGGCGACACCGCGAGACTCCATCTCAAAAACAAACAAACAAACAAACAAACAAACAAAGTGTTGGTCTTTCCTAGAACGTGTTCCTACATAAATAAGAAGCATAGGTTCTGTTGCATTTGAGTTATTGATAATTGACTCTTTGGTGTTATGTAGGCTCCCATCTTGCACCATTCATATATTGCTTCGAAAATGAGTATTTGGGGACGTCCTGCTTCATACTATGGAGGGACGAGAGAAACTTTCTACTGACATGGAGAATGCTTAAGAAATGGAAAAAAGATGTTTCCTGCCTTATTTAGAAAAATTTTTCAGTTTATGTGCAAAATTCACAGGCAATTGTAACAATTTGGACTAGGACTAAGATTTAGAATGCTACTTGGAAATATGTTTTTTAAAAAAATCTTTATATTAAATTGATATTTTGAATACAGCAAAACTTACTAGTATTACTTAATAACTGTGGTAACATGAAACAGACAAAACTGTTAATTGTTATTTTAGAATATAAGCTTAACATTCAAATTCTATTAATGTTGTTCTTATAGGCAACGTTTAAGGGATGGACAATTATTATGTATGCAGCAGTGGATTCCGTTAACGTAAGTATTGATTAGCATAACACTAAACTTTGTTTCTAAAAGCTTCTTGGTTTATTTTAGTGATTTCCAAACTACAGCTTCATGAAGCCCTTGAGACACACACAAACAATGAAGAATATCCACCTGACAGTAGCCTAGTGGTTATGAGTACAGCAGTTGGAGAGAGAGCCCAATTTAAATTCTAGCTGTACCACATCATCCAAGCTCTGGAACTGACTTTGGGCAAATTACTTTACCTTCTTGAGACTTAGTTTGTCTAGTCTATAATTTAATGAATCTATAATTTGTCTAATAAATGTCTATAATCATCAAATGTCTACCCCATAGTGTTGCTGTGAGGATCCAACAACAAAATACAAGCAGAGCACTTAGCACAGGCTGGCAATAGTAAATGCTCAGTAAATACTCAGTTATCAAAATAAAAATAATTTTAATGTATAGTTTTTTACATTTAAAGCTTGGATGAGTTTATGTGAAATAAGTTCCATGGTAAGAAACTTTAATGATTACTCTCTATGTTATATTTTTACAAAATCTAATAAAGACATATTTGGAATCAAGTGAAAATACATGGCAAACTTTATATGATGTCTCTTTTAGAGTCCTTGTGGAAATAAAATATATGTAGTATGTCACTTAGTTATTAAATTGTCCTACCAATATAAAGACAAGTATACATATAATTAAGCCCTTTGTAATCATTTGATTATATTCATTATATAAGTATGTAATAAATACATATTGAATAATTTTTAAAGAATGATTATATTAAGTCTCAACAGTGCTATGGCATCTTAAATCCTATATTTACCTAGGATAGCACTGTTTGAATTACCTTGTCAAACCACGTGAAAAAGAAAATGATGAATGTTATTGTCTATATAATGCTAACTTTTGTAAATTTTATAGGTAGACAAGCAGCCTGAATACGAATACAGCCTCTACATGTATATTTATTTCGTCATCTTTATCATCTTTGGGTCATTCTTCACTTTGAACTTGTTCATTGGTGTCATCATAGATAACTTCAACCAACAGAAAAAGAAGATAAGTATTTCAAGTATTTTTCATTGCAGTGAAAGGGATGAATAATTTTTTTTTCCAAAAAAGATCATGTAAAGTTTAATTTGATATCAATTCATGATTAGTTTCATTAGGACTTCATTTATTTTTCAAATACTTGACTAGTATACAATTACAAATATTTTTAATCCCATTCAGTTTTGCACAGAAAACAATCTTCTAAATAATAGTTGCTGGCTAACCTATGATTTAGGTTAAATGCACAGGTTTTGAGCAATGTATCAACTATTCTGTTTTTTCCAATGTTTCCTATAGAGGATTGAATAAATAAGAAAAATCAATACACTATTCGAAACATATTTTATAAATATTTATTTTATTCTGTGTGATATGTATTGGGTTGGAGCTTAGGAAGAGACCAACATAAGATATGGTTCCTGAGCTCCAGAAGTTTATATCATAGCAGAATAAATGATGCAGGTAATGAGAATGAATATTTGTTGAATACTGTAATTTAGGCAATCTTCTGAAATTTTTGCTTAATTAATCTTCACATCAACTGTATTAGTTTCTTTGACCTACCAGAACAGGATAATATAAACCTAATGGCTTAAAACAAGATAAATGTATTCTCTCATACTTTTGGAGGTTAGAAGTCCAAATTCAAAGTGTCGGCAAGTCCGCATTCTCTTTAAAGCCTCTAAGGAAGTAACTTTTATTGCGTCTTCCAGCTTCTGGAAGCCCAGGTATTCCTTGGTTTATGGCAACAGAACTCCAGTCTCCCCCTTCATAGTGACATGCTATTTTCCTGTGTGTCTTTCTCCTCTACTAGTAAGGATGCCAGTCGCACTGAATTAATTGCCCTCTCCACTCCAGTATGACTTCATTTAATTACATCTGCAATGACCCTATTTTCTAATAAGGTCACATTCTGAAGTGCTCAGAGTTAGGACTTCAACATTCCTTCTTGGGGCACACAATTCAACCCATAACATCAATCACAAAAGGTGTTATTACAGAGTCTCTTTCATAAAAGAAGAAAAGCACAGAGATTAAGTGACTTACCCAAGGTCATACATCTAGAAAATGGTGAAAGTTAGATCAAGTCAGTAGTAAATTCAATGTATCTTGTACTCTGTTACTTTTGACTGTCTGCTATGCTCTATCCTCCAATACTATAATAGGAAATAATGATAAATACAGTAAGAAAAATTAACAAGAACAAAAAAACATATGACAGATGAAAAAATAGATGCTGCTGTAGAATTGTTTATGAAATACGTGACAATTGAGAAGGCTTTGGAAGATGGGTAAGAAGACAGGTAGCAACTGGGAGGCAAAAAAAATGGCTAATCCACATGGAGGGAAACAGAAATGAGTGAGCAAATGCATTGCGTTGATAAAAGAGGCAGTAATTCAGGAGGGACAGCAATCCATTCAGTTCTGAAGAAACTTAAGATTTGGAGAAATAGTAAAAGTTGAAGTTTGACTTGCCTGAGAGCAGATATAAAGAGCCGTGTTAGGCCTTTTTTAGTAGCGGCTGGTGTTTAGTTGATGTATGTTGAGCAGGAAAGACCATGTAAGTAGGACGCTGACGTTTATTAAGACTCCATGATATGTCAGATTTTGTGTAAAATACTTCAAACGTAATGGTAGTCAAATTTTATAACAAATCTGATACATAGTGTCCTCATTTAACCTCTCAGAAAAATTATCTTATTTGCACATGGTTTGACCACTAAAAAGTCGTTTCATTATGAATCTAACTCCATAATTGCTTTTTCTAGTGACTGACACTGAGCTTTAAAAAAAAAAATTAATCTAGCAGTGATGCACAGAACGATTAGGGAAAGACCAGACTATTTCAGACCCTCCTTGATGTGCCACCTGGACCACACTTAGTCTCCAAATTAGTTCTGCGTGACAGTGGAGAATAGGGGCTATTTTCCATTAAAACATTTTAGCAGGTGGAATCTATATTATTGCTTGTGATTTGCAAGAGATAAAGGAATCTAACTCTGGGGTTTCTTGTCAATAACTGGAGTACTCTGGTTGTGCAACCACCTATACAAAAAGAGACCTTTGGAGAATAAAGGATAGAATTACAAAAGACGATAATAATTTCGGGTACTGGTTTAGCATCTAAGAATACAGAGGTACATGTATCAAAATGTCATTAGTGTGCATGATTGGCTATTCAAAAGTATATAAAAATTTAGCAAATAGTATATTATTTATCCTGACATTTACAAATGTAGGTTTTTAAAAGATTTTTAAATCTCATGTTCCATTTTACATTTCATAAAATGTATCCTGATTTTTCTACTTATTTTTCTCAACTTAAGCATTATATACACATATATGTAATATATAAGCACACACAAGTGATTCCTCAGTCTTTTCTGCATAGAATAAATTAAACACATCTAGAAAGAACAGTATGAGCATGAGTAAAACAGCCACACCCCAATTGGCTTTAATTTTCTTGCTTGTTAATGTTATTCTCACAACATTGCTATTGCAGGAAGTAAAATAACATAGGTTGATACCATCACCACTACTGTAAGGAAAGAGTTACTTATTTAGAAGCATCAAAAACTAATATCTTCTATCATTCCTCCCAATATTTCATCTTGCAAGCTAAGTATAGCTTTTATTTTCTGGCCTTTTCTGAATGATTTAAAATTTCTTTCCACTCTTTCCTGAAAAAAACATGACCAACATTTCAATAAGTTAACACCTGCTATGTAGGAGTAGGTACTAGTGGTATCCTTTTTTTCACCTTTTCTAATTTTAATTATTGTGGTAAGGACACTTAAGGAGATGTACTTAACTAAATTTTTAAGTATACTGTATATATTGTTAACTATAGTCACAAAGTGCTACAGCAAGTCTCTAGAACTTTTTCATCTTGCATAATTGAAACCTTATTCATGTTGAATAGAAATTCTCTCTTCATGCCCTGGCGATCACTGTTCTTCTGCCTGTTTCCATGAGTTTGACTATTTTAGATACCTCATAGAAATAGAATGATATAGTATTTTTTCTGTGACTTCACTTAGCATAAATTTTTCCAGGTTCATTCAAGTTGTTGCATATGGCAGGATTTCTTTTTTTTTAAAGCTGAAATTGTGTGTGTGTGTGTGTGTGTGTGTGTGTGTGTGTGTGTGTACAAATACATTTTTTATTCTATCACTCATCAACAGAAATTTAGGTTGTTTTCATATTTGGATATAGTAAATAGTGTTGAAATGAACATGGAAGTATGGACTCTCAGATCCTGTGTTCAAATCTTTTAAATATGCTCAGATGTGGCATTACTAGATCATATGGTAGTTATATTATAAACTTTTTCAGGAACTTTCATACTGTTTTCTATGGCAGCTACACGATTTTACATTCTAACAATATACAAGGTTCTAATTTCTCCATAACCTTACCAACACCTATTATCTTTTGGTTTGGGGGTTTTGGTTTTGGTTTTTGATAATAGCCATCCTAGCAGGTGTGAGATAACACACCATTACAGTTTGTTTTTTGTTTGTTTGTTTGTTTGTTTTAGATGGCGTCTCACTCTGTCACCAGGCTGGAGTGCAGTGGCACCATCTTGGCTCACTGCAACCTCTAACTCCCTGTGTCAAACAATTCTCCTGCCTCATCGTCCCAAGTAGCTGGGATTACAGGCACATAGCACCATGCCCAGCTAATTTTTTGTATTTTTAGTAGAGACAGAATTTCATCATGTTGGCCAGGATGGTCTCAATATCCCGACCTGGTGATCCACCTGCCTTGGCCTCCTAAAGTGCTGGGATTACAGGCATGAGCCACCAGGCCTGGTCCTCATTTCAGTTTTTATTTGAATTTTCTGATTAGTAATATTGAGCATTTTTTCATGTACCTGTTGGGTATTTGTATGCCTTCTTAAGTGTAGGAGTTCCTTATATATTTTGGATATTAACCACTTATTTGATATATGCTTTGCAAATATTTTCTCCCGTTCTGTAGGTCACTTTTTCACCCTCTTCATTGCTTCCTTTTTTTGTCCAAAGCTTTTTAGTTTGATATGGTCCAACTTGTCTATTTTTTGCTTTTGTTTGAATTTTGGATTCATTTGCAATAAATCATTGTCAAGACTGATATCATGAAGCTTCTTCTGCATCTATTTTGATGATCATGTGATTTAAATCCTTCTCAGTTCATGTGGTGCATCACATTATTTGATCTGCATATGTTGAACCATCCTTGCATCTTAAGGATAACTCCCAGTTGGTTGTAGTATATGATCATTTAATGAACTGTTGCATTCGGTTTGCGAATATTTTGATGAAGTTCTTTGCATATATGTTCACCAGGGATCTTGCCTTGCAATATCCTGTTTTCTTTCAAAATTTTTGTTCATTTTTAATGGACAAAAATTGTGTTTATGGAGTACAAAACAATGTTTTGATCTGTATCGACATTGTAGAAAGATTCAATCGAGCTAATTAACATAACCTTCACCTCACTGACTTATCACTTTTTTGTGGTGAGAAAGTTAAAAAGCTATTCTTTTAGCAAGTTTGAAATAGGCATTGATTTTTTCATTTTCATGTGTGACTTTTTTGACTTTTAAGTTCAGGGGTACATGGGCAGGATGTGCAGGCTTGTTACATAGGTAAACGTGTCATGGGGCTTGCTGTACAGATAATTTCATCACTCAGGTATTAATCCCAGTGTGCATTAGTTATTTTGACTGATCTTCTCCCTCCTTCCGCCCTTCACCATCCAGTAGCCCCCAGTGTGTGTTGTGCCCCTTTACGTGTCCATGTGTTCTCATTATTTAGCTCCCACTTATAAGTGAGAATATGTGGTATTTAGTTGTATGTTTCTGGGCTTAGTTTGCTGATGAGAATGGCCTCCAGCTCCATTTATGTCCCTGCAAAGGATATTATCTCATCGTTTTAATGACTGCCTAGTATTCCATGGTATGTATTTTCCACATTGTCTTTATCCAGCCTATTATTGATGGGCATTTGGATTGATTCCATGTCTTTGCTATTGTGAACAGTGCTGCAATAAACATATATGTGTGTGTATATGTTTAGGTATATACCCAGTAATGAGATCGCTGGGTTGAACATTATTTCTGTCTTTAGATCTTTGAGTAATTGCCACACAGTCTTCCATTATGGTTGAATTAATTTACATTCCCAGCAACAGGGTATAAGCAATCTTTTTTTCTCCACACCCTCGCCAGCATCTGTTATTTTTTGACTTTTTAATAATAGCCATCTAACTGGTGTGAGATGGTATCTTATTGTGCTTTTGTTTTGCATTTCTCTAATGATCTGTGACATTGAGCTGTTTTTCATATGCTTGTTGGTTGCATGTGTGTCTTCTTTTGATAAGTATCTGTTCATATCCTTTGCCCACTTCTTAATGGGGTTATTTCTTGTAAACTCATTTAGATTTCTTATAGATTCTGGATGTTAGACCTTTTTCAGATGCATAGCAGGCAAAAATTTTCTCCCATTCTGTAGACTGCTCACTCTATTGAGAGTTTGTTTTGCTGTGCAGAAGCTCTTTAATTAGATCCCATTTGCTAATTTTTGTTTTTGTTCCAATTGCTTTTGTTGTCTTCATCATGAAATCTTTGCCCATGCCTATGTCCTGAATGGTATTGCCTAGGTTGTCTTCCAGGGTTTTTACAGTTTTAGGTTTTACAGGTAAGTCTTTAATCAATCTTGAGATTTAGTCCACCACTTTAAATGAAAAATGTACATCCTTTGATCAACATTTCCCCTTTCTCCACATGCTTTTCCCCCAAATCCTATGGTAACCATCTTTATACACTATTTCTGTAATGCTGACTTTTTAAAATTTTACAGGTAAGTGAGATTATACAGTATTTGTCTTTCTGTACCAGGCTTATGTTGCTTAGCCTAATGTCCTTTAGTTGTACTTATGTTAGTATGAATGACAAAATTTCCTTCTTTTAAAATTCTGTATAGTAAGTAGTTCACTGTGCACACCTATCACATTTTCTTTATTCATTCATCTGTTGATGGGCACAACTTGCGTCTATTGGTTGCTGCAACAGTAATTGCAGTTTTTGCCATTACTTTTAATTGCAACAAAAGTAATGGTAAAAAATCACAATTACTTTTACACCAACCTAATATGTCTTGGTTCTTGTAAATAATGCTGAAATGAACACAAGAGTACAGGTATGCCTTTGACATGATAATTTTAATTCTTTTAGATTCATACCTAGAAGTGGAAGTGCTGAATTGTATGGTAATTCTATTTGTTTTAGGAACTTCCATGCTATTTTCTCAAACACCTGTACCAATTTACATTTTCACTAACAAGATACAAGGGCTCCTTTTTCTCCACATCCTCATCAACACTTGTTATCATTCATCTTTGTGATAACAGCCATTCTAAGAGGTGTGAGGTAATATTATGATTACCTCACACCTCTGATATGTGTACATCATTGTGATTTTAAGTTGCATTTTCCCGATGATTAGAGATGTTGAGCATTTTTAATCTATCTATTGGCCATTTACGGCTCTTTTGCGAAATGTTTGTTCAGATTATTCGCTCATTCTTCAATTGGCTTCTTTTCTAGGTGTTGAGTTATTTGAGTTTCTTACATATATCTTGGATGTTAGCCCTTTATCAGATGTATGGTTTGTAGATATTTTATTTCAGTCGATAAACTCTCTCTCCACTCTATTGTTTCCTTTGCTGTAAAGAACCTTTATAGTTAGATGTAATCCAACTTGTCTCTTACCTTTCTTTACCTGTGCTTTTAGAGTCCTAGTCAAGAAATCCTTGCCCAGACCAACGTTATAGAGCTTTTATTTTATGTTTTCTTCAAGTATCTTTATAGTTTCATTTCTTATATTTAAGTCTTTACATGTTTGTTTTTTAATATGGTGTGAGAAGAAGGTCCAATTTCATTCTTTTGTATAAAGAATATTCAGTTTTCCCAACACTATTTATTGAAAAGACTGTCTCTTCCCTCCTGCTCTGTTTATTCTTCACACCTTTGTTGAATATCAATGGACTCTAAATAATAGGGTTTATTTCTGGTTTTTTAATCTTCTTCCATCAGCCAACATATTGGTGTTTATGACAATAACATAGCTTTATATTTTGAAAGGAGAGAATATTAGGCCTGTAGCTTTGTTCTTTTTTCTTCAAATTGCTTTGGTCATTTGGGGTCCTTTTTATTCAATTTTGAGGATTTTTTTACTATTTCTGTGAAAATTGACATTAGAATTTTGATAGGCATTGCATTGAATCTTATTATTTGAGGTAATATGGACATTAGAATTAGATTATTTGGGGTAGTATGAACATTTTAACAATATTAATTCTTCTAACACATGAACATGATGAACTCTGTTCATCAAGAAGATTGGCCGGCAGTTTTCTTTTCTGGTAGTATACCCTTCTGGCTTTCATATCAGTGTAATACTGGCCTCATAAAATGAGTTTGACTTCCTCTTCACTTTTTTGGAAGAGTCTGAGAAGAATTTGTATTACTACTTTAAACAGAATTCACCAGTGATGTTTGCCAGTCCCAGTTTTTTTTTTTTTGTTTTGATGGGAGACTTAGTTTATTACTGATCTATTTTCTTTATTCAGTATTGGTTTGTTCAGATGTAATATTTATTGCCGATTTAGTCTTGGTAGGTTGCATGTTTCTAAGGATTAGTTCATTTCTTCTAGGTTATTGAATTTGATTGTGTGTAGTTGTTCGCAGTAACACTTTATGATTATTGTATTTGTGTTATGAGTTTTAGTTTCCTTTCATTTCTGATATGATTTGAGTTGTCTTTTTTCCCTTTTTATTCTGGCTAAAGCTTTGTCAATTTTATCTTTTCGAAAAAACAACTTTTTAGTATCTGTTTTATTTTTTATCTTTATTTTCTATCCTTATCTTTGTTATTTGCTTTCTTCTGCAGAGTTTGGGGTATTTTGTTCCTCTTCTTTTTCTAATTCTCTAAGATATAATATTAAGGGGTTTTTTAAAGAATTTTCCTTCTTTCTTTAATGTAGGTATTTATTCCTATAAATTTTTTTCTCAGGGCTTCTTTTTCTACATTCTATACTATTTGGTATATTGTGTTTCCATTTTCGTTGCTCTCAAAATATTTTCCGTTTTTCCATTTAATTTCCTCTTTGACCCATTGTGTGTTCAGGAGCATGTTGTTTAATTTCCACATCATTATGAATTGTTCAAGATTATTCCTCTTACTTCTAGTTTAATGTCATTGTGAACAAAAAAGGTACTCCATATGATTTCAATCTTCTTAAATTTGTTAAAACTTGTTTTGTGGCCTAATGTGATCTATGCTGGAGAATGTTTCATGTGATTTGAGAAGAATATGTATTTTGTTGCTGTTGCATGAACTGTTCTACAAATATCTTCAGGTCCATTGGACTAAGGTATAGTTCAAGCCTTCCCCTAATGCAAAACTGCAGAAATTATGTCAGGAGCAAGCCAGGGAAGAAGCCACCCTCCTGTTCTTGGTAGTAGAGACTTTCAACCTCTTTTAAAAGAAAGATTGTAGGGTTGGGATTGTCTCTGGAACAAGCCAGAAAAGAAGGCATGGGGAAAGCTATTCCTCTTGTTTAGGCTGAAGAAAGTTTATTCTTCATTTGCTATGTAGGTTTCCAGATTCTGCAGGTGGCCAGAACCACAGGGAGCGGCTGGAAAACATGCAGCCTAATGGTTTCCATGGGGAAGCTGGAAGATAGTCTGATTGCAGGAATTAAAGATTCTAAGAGTACTCAGGCAGTTCTTTGTACTTGAGAGAAAACTCGGATGCCTTATTTCTGCCATTCCTCAAGCATAGCAATCTAAAAACCAAGCTCTGTGGTGGGGACTATGAAAGTTGAGTACTGTGAAATGGAAAACTAAGGCAATTATGAAGATTATTTTATAATATAATTCATATCTTCTCTTTCCACTCTAGAAAAAGCATTTTCTAGAAATAAATACATTTCTTCAAATTAAAAAAAAAAAAGTAGGGTTCTATATGTGTGCTATAGCTACCCTTGGGAAGTAGCTGCAAATGGAGTTTTCTTCCTAAATGTAAGGCACTGTGCTTGGGGTAGGGTTAGTGTATGAGTGTCTTCAGGAAAGTTAATGACAGTAATAATAACTAAAATTTAATGAAGATTTACCATGTGCCAGACATTATGCAAAGTGGTTTTCATGCATTACCTCAATTTATCTTCTCAGCAAACACAAATGAGGTGATTACTCTTAAAACGATGAGGTGATTTTACTTAAAGAATTAAGAAACTTACCCAAGGACAAAAGACAGGATTTGAACAAAGATGATCTGACACCAGAAGTGAAGTATTTACTACTGTGTAATACAGCCTCAATGTAGATTGTAACGTAGAAAAAGATTAGCCTAACTTACGGAATACCTTCTACCTGGGTTTTAAAGGGATGCATTTTGTACAAGGCCTATATAAGCTATAGGAAAACAAAACAACCGCACAAGTTTCTCTATTGAAGTAATTCATTATCTCCTCTTAGTTTTATCCCACTCTTCATCATATTGACAACCATTATCAATAGGGGAAAACAAAATCTACTACTTTGATTTTCTCCTGAAAGTCAGAGTTCTCTCCTCAGTTTTTGGCCAACTTCTGTTATGTTCTTGGCATGCTATAATATTCAGTCCCCACTAATGAGCAATAAAGGATCTGGGCTTCTTTTGACATTGGCATGAAGTCTCTCTCTCTCATGTCTTGCCAGTAAGTTAGATGAATATAAAAATTACATAAAGACTACGTATTAACTAGAGGAAAGCTGAATTAAAACACTCTAAGGCAGCCAGATGTGGTGGCTCACATCTGTTATCCCAGCACCTGGGGAGGCCAAGGCGGGCAGATCACTTGAAGCTAGGAGTTCTAAACCAGACCGGCCAACATGGCAAAACTCTCTCTCTACTAAAAATACAAAAATTAACTGGGTATGGTGTCATGCATCTGTAATCCCAGCTACTTTGGAGGCTGAGCCATGAGAATCACTTGAACTCAGCAGGTGGAGGTTGCAATGAGCTGAGATGGTCCCACTGCACCCTACCTAAGCCTCAGAGCAAGACTCCATCAACAACAGTAGCAGCAACAGCAACAACAAAAATACTGTAAGGCAGAAAGGGAAGTCTGGTTAACATTAGGTATTTGATGAATGAGAAAATGCAATATAATGAGAAACTTCTCATTCAACAGCAAACAGAATTTTAAAAAATTAAATAAGAGAAAGCTGAATATTACCAAATCCAAGAGAATAAAGAGAAACAGTAACAAGATCATTTTTCATTCCAGGACTCTACGAGTTAAGTAAGGATCTAGGAACCATAAATCCTTGAAAATAAATTCTTAATCATATGCATTATAGTAATTTATGCTGTGACTAAAAAAGGTGAAATTCCAGACTACTATAGAATATAAATAAATATGTAAAAGTTAAAGATAAATTTAAGAAATTAGCAGAGAACAAAGGGAACAACTGAAGCTTCTAGCCTCCTTTGTGAGATTTAGGCTTTTCCAGTCAAAAACTTGATTTAGATGTTAGGTTTTTACAGTTGAATTTTGAAAGTTATAATTTCTTTTACATAATCAGTTGGAAAGTCCTTCAGTTTGGATCTGATAATTGATAACTTCCTCAGTACCTAGAACTCTATCAAGCATAATGTTGACATTCAATGAAGTGTTTATGTTGAAATCCTTTATTTAAAGAGGTAGTCAAAGTTTCTTGAAATAGAGATATCAAAATGTATATTATCTTATTTTATATCCATTTTTTTCTGTTAAAAGAATAATGGTATATTAAAATGAACATAAAATTAATACAATTTTGGTTATGGTTTGTAGCCCCTATTCTTTATAAAAGCTCTAAATATTAGCCAAATCATCAAAGAAAATATTCATTACTTTTAATTCTTATAAATTTTCTTACCACATTTGTTATTTAGCAATATAATTTGTAGTAAGACAGCTATCAGATAAAAAAAATATGCAAGTACACAGTTTAAAACACTGGTTAGCACACCAAAAGAAAATTGAGCCAATCCTTATTATATGTAATACAAATATTTTACATATGCACATTGAACTATGTTTGGAGATCCATGTTTCTACACATACGTAATTATTTAAGATATATTTTATGTATAGCTACCATGAACATAATACATTTTATTTCTATATTAAAACATTTTAACCTATCTTAATGATCCATAGAAAATTCCAGACAATGATTCTGGTTTTAACTATTTTTATTTTTTGTGTTTTTACCTTGGAGGTCAAGACATCTTTATGACAGAAGAACAGAAGAAATACTATAATGCAATGAAAAAGTTGGGGTCGAAGAAGCCACAAAAGCCAATTCCTCGACCAGGGGTAAAAAGAACAACAACAACAACAACAAAATATATTTATGTGTGTGTGTGTGTGTGTGTGTGTGTGTGTGTGTGTGTGATCTTAGCATATAGATTTTCAAATTATTACGAATTCATTTTTAATGCTCATCATTAATTTCTAGATACTACTCTAAAAATTTACGCTGCATTCAATATTTTTCTTGTTTCTTTGCAGAACAAATTCCAAGGATGTATATTTGACCTAGTGACAAATCAAGCATTTGATATCTCTATCATGGTTCTTATCTGTCTCAACATGGTAACAATGATGGTAGAAAAGGAGGATCAAAGTAAATATATGACTGGTGTTTTAAATTGGATAAATTTGGTTTTTATAATCCTTTTCAGTGGAGAATGTGCACTAAAACTGATTTCCCTCAGACACTACTACTTCACTGTGGGATGGAATATTTTTGATTTTGTGGTTGTGATTATCTCCATCGTAGGTAAGACCATTTATTATTCAGATTTTATTTTTTGAGCAAAGTTAAATTTCTCTTGTGCTCAAGAAAGTCTCTGAATTCTTGAATGCAAATTTACTCTTAAGTCTGTATAATGAAAGAATGAAAAAATCTTAAAAACAAAACAAAAATATCTGTGTCTATCATATCACAGTGTTTCTGGGTTTACACCATAGGCGTCAAAGCCGAATGTTTCTATCTGTTAGGAGGAAATTATACTTGTTGGCGTTTGGTTTCTAATATTACCTTTGCAAAGCTAGTTACCATGTTTATATATAGCGGTATCTTGGAAAACCAATGTTTAATCTGAAAACACTACTGATTTTAGTACATGTGAGACTTGTCATTTGATTAATGATAGTATTAGTAGCCAGAATATCTGTGAATTTGTGAAAATTCTTCCAGAATTTAAGGTGAAGTTAAGGTCTCTAGAAATGCCAGTTTTATTTTTTAAGGTTTAATACTTCACAAGTGTATAAAATGTCAATCATTCCTCAGGCAGCCATGGTCATGTCTGTGAATAATAGCACATGATTTTATGCTTTCTACACATTGATTACCATGGCTGTTTTTCTGTCTTTTTTTTTTTTCTATTATTTTCACACATCTTGCAAAGTATTTTATGGTTGTATATAGAGATTATTTACTACAAATTTAAACAACAGATTATCAATCTGGAAAGGTAAAAGGTTGCATACAATCGAGTGCACATAACAGAATAAGCATTTTAAAAAATCAGTATTTTTTTAAAAGGTTATTTTCCCTAGAGTGGTACCAAAATTAACATATAAGAAAATGAATTAAAATTTAGGTGAGAATTCCACACTAACAATAATTCTGAAAACATTCCCATTAGGTCAATAAGAAAAAAAGAGTATCCCTGTATTAGCTCTGTTTTTCAATAGTGTTGGCCAATGCAATTAGATAAGAAAACAAACAGGTATGTATATCCAAACAATGGAGCAAATATCATATAATAACCTTCATATAATGAATGAATTTCTTCATATAATCAATGACTTTCATATAACAAAAGAGAATCAACTAAAAAAAGATTCAATTAGAATTCAAAAGGTACAAATTTTAAATTACATGTACCAACACTAATAAATTAGAAAATCTTATTCACTATTGAAGTAAAAGTAAAGTAAAATACCTAATAACTTTATCATATGACTTCTGAAGAAAACTTTAGAATATCAATGAAAGCTGAAATAATTGAAAGGATTATCATACACTTAGATAAGCTTCTCTCCTTGAAGAGGGCCAAACCTGCACATTCTGCACATATACCCCAGAAATTAAAGTATAATAAATAATTTTTTAAAGAAGATAAGCTTCTCTCATTTTAATTAAGACTTTTTTACTTATTAATCTATAAATTTAATGAAAAGATCAATGAGTCTTTTTATATAATGGGGGTAATAAATTGACAATTTAAGTTTAAATGATTCTAAATTCATTTGGAAGAAAGGGTGATGAAAGGTGGCTTATTCTGCTAGATACTAAGACTTATAATACTGATGCTAAGTAAAACTGTTCAAATATGGTTTTGTACAAACTGTTCAAATATGCTAAGTAAAACTGTTCAAATATGCTCAATGGATTTAAATAGAATCAAAATTAATCTTTAATGTATAATTACTAATTTACTGAGTGAAAACATCGCATGAATCAAAGACTAAAGTTAAAAAAATTATAGTAGGAAATAGATAATAACTATATACTCTAATAGCTCTTTCTATTCATAGCACAAATTTGTAAGGAAAAAAAAAAGAAAGAAATGACCGCATAAAAAAATAAAATATTCTTTGGGGGAAAATACATGATAAAAGATTGAAAGACAAAAAGTAGGGGAAATGTTTGTGTAACAGGTAAGGCCAAGAGAAGATCAATACTTTAAATAGAAAATTGTGCCAGGCGCGGTGGCTCAAGCCTGTAATCCCAGCACTTTGGGAGGCTGAGGCAGGTGGATCACGAGGTCAAGAGATCGAGACCATCCTGGTCAACTTGGTGAAACCCTGCCTCTACTAAAAATACAAAAAATTAGCTGGGCATGGTGGCGCGTGCCTGTAATCCCAGCTACTTAGGAGGCTGAGGCAGGAGAATTGCCTGAACCCAGGAGGCAGAGGTTGCGGTGAGCCGAGATCGCGCCATTGCACTCCAGCCTGGGTAACAAGAGCAAAACTCCGTGTCAAAAAGAAAAAAGAAAAAAAAAAAAACAGAAAATTGTTCTTATAAATTAAAAAGAAAATAATAAAAATCCCAACAGACACATGGGCAAATACCAAACTAGGTAAAAAAACAGAAGTTGAAAATGACCAATAAAAATACAAAATAACAAAAAAAAACAAGAAAAATTATGGATTGTTTTCCCAAAAAATGCAAATATATTCCAATAGCATATGTTTTGAAATGTCATAAAGACTGTTTGATTAAAAAAAAAACTGTAAAGAAGAATGTAGCACTTCTTATACATATATATATATTACTATGTATATAATATACAGTAACATATATTTATATAGAAGATATATGGTAATATATAGGTCATATTTTTACATATAATATATATTACCATATATTATATATCACTATATATAGTAATATATTATTTTATATAAATAGCAATATATAATATATATTATATATAATTATAATATAAATATGTATATAATATATATTTATTATATGTATTTTACTGGAACTTGGGTCAACAGTATGAATAAATATAATATTCTAACATATATATAATAGATTATATATTACATATAATATACATATATAATATATATATTACTGGAACTTGGGTCAACAGTATATATTTTACTGTTATTTACATTATTTTATATAATGTATTATATAATATATATGTAAACTATACATTGTATATATTTTATATAGAAATATATATTATAAATTATATATTTACAAATATATAAATCATATATTATGATTTATAAATTTATAAATCATATATTATGATTTATATATATTATGATTATTATGATCATATATAATCATATATTATGATTTATAAATTTATAAATCATATATTATGATTTATATATATTATGATTATATATTATGATTTATATATTTGTAAATATATAATTTATAATATATATTTCTATATAAAATATATACAATGTATAGTTTACGTATTATCATATTATATGCTATATAATATATATGTTATATACATTAATATATTATATATCGTATCATATATATTACATTATATAATAAATATATTTTATACATATCATTTTTGCATATTACATAGTATATCATATACATATATTATTTACATATTATATATTATTTACATATTATATAATATATTTACGTTATATATTATATATAACATTTACATATGTATTTACATGTTGTATATTATTATATATTTACAAATATATAAATAATATATAATTTATAATTGTAATATATGATTTATATATTTGTAAATATATAATTTATAATATATATTTCTATATAATATATACAATGTATAGTTTACGTATTATCATATTATATGCTATATTATATATATGTTATACACATTACAATATATTAATATATAATATAAATTATAATATATAATTGTATGTAATATATATTATATATCGTATCATATATATTACATTATATAATATATAATATATATTTTATACATATTATTTTTGCATATTATATAGTATATCATATACATATATTATTTACATATTATATATTATTTACATATTACATATTCTATTATATATTATATAATATATTTACATATTATATATTATATATAACATATTTACATATATATTTACATATTATATTATATTTACAAACATATAAAACATATATAATTTATAATATATATTTCTATATAAAATATATACAATGTATAGTTTATATGTTATATTATATGATATATAATATATATGTTATATACATTACAATATATCAATATATAATATAATAAATTATAATATATAATTATATGTAATATATATTATATATCGTATCATATATATTACATTATATAATATATAATATATATTTTATACATATTATTCACATATCATATATTTACATATTACATATACTATTATATATTTGCATATATTATATATATTTACATACATTATATATATTTACATATGATATATTTACATATATCATATATATTTACATACAATCTATTTACATATATTATATATAAATATATGTAAATATATTTACATATATTATTTACATATATTATATATATCATATTGTATATCATATATTATATGATATATATTCATATATTATATATAATATATGTAAATGTATTTACATATATTATATATCATATATTATATATAATATATAAATATATGTAAATACACTCACATATATTTATTTATATCACATATATTTACATATATTTATATATTTACATATATTTATTCACATATATGTAAATAAATGTAAATAAATATGTAAATATATATTTACATATATGTAAATAAATATATTCACATACATTTATTTATATTACATATATTTGCATATATTATATGTGTGAATATATTTACATATATTTACATATATTTATATATTATATGTAAATATGTGTAAATATATTTACATATATTCATATATCGCATGTAAATATGTGTAAATGTATTTACATATATTATATTTACATATATTTATATATAATATATGCAAATATATTATCTGTAAATATATTTACAGATATTATATATATGTAAATATATTTACAGATATTACATATGTAAATATGATATATGCAAATATATGTAAATATATTGTATGTAAATATATAAAATGCATGTAAATATATTATATGATATATGTAAAGATATTATATAATATATGTAAATATATTTACATATATTTTACATATTATATATTAACATATTATATATTCTATAATATATAATATGTAAACTATACATTGTATATATTTTGTTTTATATATTATAAATTATATATACAAATATATGTTTATATATTTGTGTATAAATAATATACAAATATTTATACATATATATTGATATATATTACTTGAACTTGGGTCAACTGTATAAATATAAATATATCTATATATAAATATATTTATACTGTTGACCCAAGTTCCAGTTATATATATATTTATTATAATATATATATTTATTATAATATATATATATAATCTTTATTATATTATCTCATATATTACTGGAACTTGATCGGTGAAATATTAATAAAATACTAGTTTTTGTGACATTATAATATATATACTACTGGAACTTGGGTCAACAGTATAAATATATATATTTATATATTATATATATTATATTTTTTTATTTATTTATACTGTTGACCCAAGTTCCAGTAATATATTGTTTAAAAATACTCATACAATTAGGAGAACATACCTATTTAGATATTCATTTCAGTAACAAAATTGGAAACAGTATATTTGTTATTCTTCAATTTGTGGTTATTTTGAGAGAACATTATATAACTATAATAAATTATTTTTTTATTTATATACAAATATCTCCATGACATATAAAGTGTTTAAAATAGGTTACAGCCTGGACACAGTGGCTCATGCCTGTAATCCCAGCACTTTGGGAGGCCGGGGTGGGGTGTCATTTCAAGTCAAGCATTTGAGACCCGCCTGGCTAACATGGTAAAACTCATCTCTACCAAAAATATATAAATTAACCTAGTGTGGTGGTGCATGCCTGTAGTCCCAGCTCCTCAGGAGACTGAGGCTGGAGAATCACTTGATCCCAGGAGGTGGGGTTTACAGTGAGCCAAGATCATGCCACTGCACTCCAGCTTGGATGACGGAGTGATTATGTTTTCTTTTTAACATTCAACTATATTGCTCGAATTATCTATATGAGTAGATATTCTTATAATTTAAGAATTATTATGGAGGAAAAAACAGCCCATGAACTTAGTAAAGAGGAGAAAACGTTGCAGTGGTAATGTTAGTCAATTTTCTTTGGAACTTCTTAATCTTTGTTAAGTAATTGCATTCAGCACAAAATAAGTCTTGAATTAATAAGAAATGAGATGATAGATAAAACTGTTTAGAGTCATCATTTTATGTAGCATAGATATTTAAATATTTTATTTCTGTTATTTCCCTCCACACACAGGTATGTTTCTAGCTGATATGATTGAGAAGTATTTTGTGTCCCCTACCCTGTTCCGAGTGATCCGTCTTGCCAGGATTGGCCGAATCCTACGTCTGATCAAAGGAGCAAAAGGGATCCGCACACTGCTCTTTGCTTTGATGATGTCCCTTCCCGCGTTGTTTAACATCGGCCTCCTGCTCTTCCTGGTCATGTTCATCTATGCCATCTTTGGAATGTCCAACTTTGCCTATGTTAAAAAGGAAGATGGAATTAATGACATGTTCAATTTTGAGACCTTCGGCAACAGTATGATTTGCCTGTTCCAAATTACAACCTCTGCTGGCTGGGATGGATTGCTAGCACCTATTCTTAACAGCAAGCCACCTGACTGTGACCCCAAAAAAGTTCATCCTGGAAGTTCAGTTGAAGGAGACTGTGGTAACCCATCTGTTGGAATATTCTATTTTGTTAGTTACATTATCATATCTTTCCTGGTTGTGGTGAACATGTACATTGCAGTCATACTGGAGAATTTTAGTGTTGCCACTGAAGAAAGTACTGAACCTCTGAGTGAGGATGACTTTGAGATGTTCTATGAAGTTTGGGAAAAGTTTGATCCAGATGCAACTCAGTTTATAGAGTTCGCCAAGCTCTCTGATTTTGCAGCCGCCCTGGATCCTCCTCTTCTCATAGCAAAACCCAACAAAGTCCAGCTCATTGCCATGGATCTGCCCATGGTCAGTGGTGACCGGATCCACTGCCTTGACATCTTATTTGCTTTTACAAAGCGTGTTCTGGGTGAGAGTGGAGAGATGGATTCTCTTCGTTCACAGATGGAAGAAAGGTTCATGTCTGCAAATCCTTCCAAATTGTCCTATGAACCCATTACAACCACACTAAAACGGAAACAAGAGGATGTATCAGCTACTGTCATTCAGCGTGCTTACAGACGTTACCGATTAAGGCAAAATGTCAAAAATATATCAAGTATATACATAAAAGACGGAGACAGAGATGATGATTTACTCAATAAAAAAGATACGGGTTTTGATAATGTTAATGAGAACTCAAGTCTAGAAAAAACAGATGCCACTTCATCCACCACCTCTCCACCTTCATATGATAGTGTAACAAAGCCAGACAAAGAGAAATATGAACAAGACAGAACAGAAAAGGAAGACAAAGGGAAAGACAGCAAGGAAAGCAAAAAATAGAGCTTCACTTTTGGTATATTGTTTACAGCCTGTGAAAGTGATTTATTTGTGTTAATAAAACTCTTTTGAGGAGGTCTATGCCAAAATCCATTTTATCAAAATATTCTCAAAGGCAGTGCAGTCACTGTGATTTCCTAAGAAAGGTGGGCAGCATTAGCAGATGGTTATTTTTGCACTGATGATTCTACAAGAATTGTAAGACAAGTGTGTAGGAATTATTGATTATAGGAAACAAAGGTGATTTAATTTTTTGGTGTTTAATAAATCAGAAGGCCACGTAGAAAACTTTTACATCTGCCTTGTCGTGTTTTCACAGGACTGTAATTATTCATGTTTCCCATGTAAACACACACACACACACACACACACACACACACAGAGAGAGAGAGAGAGAGAGAGAGAGAGAAAGAGAGAGAGAGAGAGAAAACTATTATTTATCCATTGTTTGGAAATCAACAAAAGTATTTTGCTTTGGCTTCTCAATGAAATGCTTGACAGAAGTAATGGACATTAGTAATGAATGTTTAGTTAAAATGCATTATTAGAGCGCTTGACTTTTTATCAATGTACAGAGGTTATTCTATATTTTAAGGTGCTTAAATTTATTCTACATCGCATCAGAACCAATTTATGTGTGCCTATAAAATGCCATGGGATTAAAACTATGTGAAGACTATTCATTTCTACAGATGCTTTTCATTCATCTTGACTCACATGCCAACCAGGATAAGACCTACCCTTAGAGTATTGTTTCATAGCCTTTCTTATTTCATATTCTTTTTGTTCACAGAACAACCACAGAACGTAGAAAAATTATTGTAAGTACATATTATACTCCTTGAAAAAAATAGAGAAAAAAAGTAATTGATGAAAGTTCTATTTGCTATTATTTTTATAACCTAACATTGTGCTGCCCAAAATACTGATAATAGTCTCTTAATCTCTTTTGTCACATTTTCATGCTTTCTCATGCAGTACTGTTTAGTCATTCTTTAGCTGTAAACAAAGTTGATGAAATGCTTCCTGATATGCAGTTAGTTGTTTGACCGTGGTACATATTTGAGCAGGTAATAACTTGGGCACAGTATTTATTTCATCACCTGTATATCATCCTGTGTTTGGCAAGCTTTCAAATCATATTATATGGCAGACTTTCCACACAAACACGTGTTTAGTATGAATAAAAAAGCATTCAAATAGGGATTCTTGCCAACTTGCTCTGTTGCCACCAACTTATTTTTCAAAATTATGGGAGTAACCCTTTGGACCTATATACTTCAATTTGTACAATGAGGAAGATATCACCTTCTCCTTAAAATTCTATGATATGAATTATTTTGCCTCAATCAACACGGTACCCTGGGCTTATAATTTATCAAGCACATATTCATTTTTCTTTAGCTGTAGACATAGTTTTGTTTTGTTTTGTTTAAAAAAAACACTATTAATAATAATTTTAAAAGAAATAACCATAATGCTTTTATTTCATGGGTTTATTTCAGGAATATGAGATCTTATATAAAGTTATTCATGCACAGACAAAAATTGAGCTACACAGGTAGAAAGTAGTTTTATTTAAAATATTTTTGTGGGAGGTTTTGAAGCAAATATATAAAACATCTTTCACTAATTTGCTTTTTATATTATTTTTAAAATAATAAATTACATAAATGTTTAATGCACATATTTTTTGTTGTTCTGGGAAATTAAAAAGAAGGATTTAAACATTCCTATAGAAACAAAGAGTTATGGTTAAAGAATGAAACAGGAAGTCTAGGATGTTTTTAAATTGTGATATATTTTATAACATCTGTTATTACTTTGAGACATTTGTTCTAATGGAAGTGTAAAAATAAATCTAGGGCTAAAAATTCTTTATACCACTGTTTATTCATCTTAGATTATCTGCATCACTTTTTAATTTAATATGAAAGACACCACGCAGTGTTTCCCTAGATTATATAGATCATTGCATAACATACCTGCCAAGCCTGTTGAAAATAGGTTTTGATAATTTAAGGACCTATACAAAATATATTTGTAAGATTTTTTAATACATTCAATTAAGAATTTAACATCACCTTATATTTGAATTCAAGCTATCATTATTTCAAACTCACAAATATAACTGTATTATGAATACTTATATAATATAGTATGAAAAGACGTTTGGCAGGTTTGTGTGTAATTTGCTATTAATGTTTTTACCTGTCTTGTTTTATGTAAAATAAAAAATACTACGGGCAACTGGTTCGTTAACACAATTTCTTCTTAAGCATATCAAAAATATATAAAGTTGTTCTTTTTCCTATTTCATGATGAACTATGATTTTTTATTACATGGTTAAGTTTTACATATATTTATGTTTGTTCCAGGAATGTTTGCTTTTGACTTATTATCAATTAAAAACAATATTTGGAACAAAGAGCTTATTAAGTACAAGCTTGAAGTAAAATTAGATTTCTCTTTCCATGTGGATTACTGTTTGTGCTGATTTTATCACCCTTAAGAAGGTGGTGTCATACTAATATTTAAATTTTATAATCACCAAACTTATTATACCCAATAATACAGGATGACAGTTAAACTGAAGAATTTAGAGTAAAATGGAAGCAAACGGGTTTTTAAAAAATTATTTAAGACACCAGGTCTAGCTCTGTCACCCAAGCAGTGTGCAGTGGCATGATCATAGCTCACTGCAGCCTCAAGTCTTGGCTCAAGCAACCCTCCTGCCTCCATCTCCAAAGTAGCTAGGACTACAGGTGCATGGCACCATGCCTTGCTAATATTTAAATCTTTGTAGAGAAGGGGACTTGCTATGTTGCCCCAGCCGGTTTCAAACTCCTGGCCTCAAGTGGTCCTACCGCCAAGACCTGCCAACATGCTGAGACTACAGGCATGAGGCACTTTGCCCCAAACAGTTTTGAACACAAATCTGTACACTCAATATGAATGAAAATTAGAGAATCTAATTTTAGCTTTTTGATAGTTACCTAGTTTGCAAAAGACTTGGGTGACTTATGAGCTGTTTTTAAATGCTGATTATTGAACATTGCAACCCAAATATTTAGCATGATTTTATAGAAGTTTGATAGCTTTATTAAAAAGAGTGAAAATAAAATACATATGTAAATAAGGAAGTTCTAAATAGCAATTTCAAAGAAATGTTAATTACATACTGAAAAAAGAGCCAACTAAATTAGGATGGCCAAGGAATTGGCCTGGGTTTAGGACTTAAGAATAAAGTCCACCAATTTTTAAAAAACATCTGTGGTTTATTATGTTATTAAATTCTTGAGGAAAAAATTCAAGAACTGTTTCATGAAAATAAATAGCCATGAATATAATAAAGCTGTTTACATGAGATGCTTTACAAATTTCATAGATCTATGAATGCTCGAGATGTTTCAGTTTGTTATAAATTATATTGCAGTTATACTTGAGACTCATTGTAATAGAATCTAAGAATAAAAGTCATAAAAATAAAATTATGTTTACATGTATTTTCTGTTTCATTGAGAAAAACCATATGTGGGTAAAGTCAGTGCATATTTAAGTAAGTTGCAGCAACTGATAGCTTTTCCTTTTTCATTGAAAGAAGGACAGCTTCAAACATCCTCCCTAAGAAGTGTTTGTGGATAACAAAGATAAGGATAAAGAATCTAGAGTTCCAAAGCAATTTCTTGAAAGGACACAAAAATATGTAAATATTTAGCCACACAGTGATGTATACTTTTTTGTGTAATAGCATTAAGAGGTGGCATAGCATACATAATGGCTAAGAGCTTTGGTTCATGAAGAGTGCATTGTTCCTGTATGACACAAAGGTATCCTGGGTTTTACATTTTTACTAGAAAATTAGTTGCCATACTAACTACTATGACTACTAATAAATTCTTGATTCTGTATTGTCAGTCATTGTTCTAATTTCTTTGTGTAGCTTGTCTCATTCTACCCTTACAACCACATCATGGAGTATTATTATTTTCCTCATTTTACAGATGAGAAAGTTGTACCAGTTCTTAAGAGGTGACATAGCATACATAGTGGCTAAAACCTTGGATTCTAGAACTAGAACTATATTTGTATCACAGTTAAGCCATGATCCTATGTGTTTGTTGAATACATTCTTTAACCTATATGGCTCTCAGCTTTCTCATCTATAAAAGGAGGAGAATGGTACCACTTCATTTTGTGGTTGTAAGGATAGAATGAGACAAGCTTCATGAAGAAATTAGAACAATGAAAACACAGAATTAAGAATTTATGTTATTAGTAAGAGTAATTAATATGACAACCAATTTGCTACTAAAAATGTAAGAGCCCAGGCTACCTCTGTAGCATACAGGAACAATGCACTCTCCATGAATGTTAAATAACGACAATATTTTCTCTATTTTGTATGGCTAACTACAGTGCCCAAAAGAGTTTCATGCACCCAAAAGAGTTTAATACATAGTAAATATTTAGTAATGTGGCATATACACCAAATATTTTGAAATTTAGCCTCTTTTGACATTTATGAATTCAAACAACATATTAAAATCAGGAAATGTGCACATTTACAAAGGTCTAGCTTATTTCCAAGAAAATTGAAGTGGTTCTTCCCAGTTTTAGCTGAGTAATTAATATTCTATTTTAGTTGTGAGCAGCAAGTTCTGTTGATGGTCATTAGGTAAGATATTCTAGGCCAGGCATGGTAGCTCATGCCTAGAATCCCAGCACTTTGGGGGGCTGAGGTGGGTGGATCACAAAGTCAGGAGTTCAAGACCAGTCTGGCCAATACGGTGAAGCCTCATCTCTACTAAAAATACAAAAATTAGCCAGGTGTGGTTGTGGCCACCTGTAGTCTCAGCTACTCGGAAGTCCGAGGCAGAAGAATTGCTTAAACCCGGGAGGCAGAGGTTGCAGTGAGCCGAGATTACACCACTGCAGTCCAGTCTGGGTGACAGAGTGAGACCCTGTCTAAAAAAAAAAAATCTAAAATAATTGCCATCGTTTCAACTTTGTGTGTGTGCTATCATAATAGAATGTAAAAAGTGTAAAATATTCCTTGGGACTTCTGTACTGATAGTTGTAACAGCCACTCTGCAAAATAGAATTATAATCACTGAATACTATAATCCATTTCAACTAAGTGATTGTCATACACATAAATTTTTTACAACAACAAAACTAAATTCTTTCACATTGTAGATAACACTATGCCATAATCCAAGCAAAATGAGCTGCAGGGAATATGGTAATCTCTCTCAAGGGAGGGAGATATTACATACCAGCTAGAGCAGAGGGGACTTTTGCTGCAATAGCATTTGATGCATACAGGAAATGAAACATGAATAATTGATGGTTATAAACAAGCAATAGAGCAAACATGCTACACTTAGCTTCACTCCCTATTACTCTGAGAGCCATAGCTACATTAATAATTGATCTGTCTGAGAAAAAACTAACTCGAAGAGATTTATGAGACATTGGTAATAACTGCATCAATGTACTTTAGTTTGAATCTCTTTTAAAATATTCTTATAAACAATAGAAACAATAGATAAAGCAATGCAAAATCAGTATATAGAAAAGATTTAGAGTTTGTTAAAAATTTTGAAAATCTAGTAGAATTGAGCAAAAGTTTTTCCTGTTTAAGTTGTAATATTAAATTTTGAAAATCTAGTAGAATTGAGCAAAAGCTTTTCCTGTTTAAGTTGTAATATTTGCTAGCATGACCTAGTTCTTATTTTATTTCCTACAAAAAAAAATGTCGAGGTAGTTCAGTCATATTCTTTTTATAAAAATATAATTCTTCTCTAATATACCATCATGATTCATTTCTATTTTTAGTGATACATAAAATGTAGGATTTATGGGAAAATTATATTGAGTGAATATTAAGAATGATCCCCATTAAATTATTATTTCCAAATACTTGAAAACACAATTTGGGTTTCCATGTGCTGCTTTAAAGAAGTACATTCTTTTACTTACGGCTGGCCTTTCAGCTGAATAATCTCAGGATTTACTCTCTTATTTTAAAATATCTTGTCTCCTCTATTCCGTATATAATATGCTAATGTGTTTTATCCTGCTTTTAGGCTACTCTTGAGAACTCATTTTTATATGAGAAAGAACTATATCTTGCTCATATAAGAAAAGGGTATAAACCAACTGTGACACACTAATTCCTTCTAACAGAACAGAAAAATAAACGGGTGGGGTTACATGTGTCTTATACAAAACACAGATAACTATATCCAGGCTCCTGCCTCACAAAAATTGTGAGATACTACATTTGTATTATTTTAAGCTGTTAAATTTGTGATCATTTGTTACAAAGGATTATACACAAATTCATGATTCTGTGCTCCAACGTGCCATGCTAATGTATAAATACAGATGAGCAAATGCTGCTATAAAGTTGTTTTATCAAACCACAGTGGTTCATACAGACTGCGGAAGTAAAAAGAGAGACATCTGTGAGACAGTTTGGCACATTGATCTCAACTGCCGAAGCCTGATGTAAAAAGCAAAGGCTAATTGTCATCAAAAATTTAAAGGAGCCGGGCGCGGTGGCTCAAGCCTGTAATCCCAGCACTTTGGGAGGCCGAGGCGGGTGGATCACGAGGTCAAGAGATCGAGACCATCCTGGTCAACACGGTGAAACCCTATCTCTACTAAAAATACAAAAAATTAGCTGGGCATGGTGGCGTGTGCCTGTAATCCCAGCTACTCAGGAGGCTGAGGCAGGAGAATTGCCTGAACCCAGGAGGCGGAGGTTGCGGTGAGCCGAGATCGCGCCATTGCACTCCAGCCTGGGTAACAAGAGCGAAACTCCGTCTCAAAAAAAAAAAAAAAAAAAAAAAAAAAAAAAAAAAAAATTAAAGGAGGAGATTTTCTTCCCTGTTGACTATCCTATTCATGTCCACCATCCACCATTCAGTGCACCTTATTCTTGACAAAGAACCTTATCAAATTTTTACCCGGAAGCAAATCTTCTCAAAGTCAAAAAGAATCTGAAGTGTACTTGATCCACTCATGCCTTTAAAATGCAGGCCAAGAGACTCTTCAGCAAATGTCTTCCAAAACGTTTCATGTGGAACATAAAAAGTTTCCATGTCAATACATTTAAGGAAGAATGCATTAGGTATTTCACTCTTTGAGTTACATATTTCACTTTAGCATGTTACATGCTTGCAGAAGACATGAGACTCAGGAGTCAGAGACAATAATAGATCATTACTTACAGCAAAAGCAGGAGCCAGAGTATTATCATTTTGATGTTTGTCTTAAACAACTGGGGCTGCCATAATAATACACCATAGACTGGGTGGCTAGAACAACAGAAATTTATTCCTAACAGTTCCCAAGCCCGAGGAGTCCAAGATCAAGGTGCCAGCCAATTTTGTTCCCCAGTAAGGCTGGCAGAGGGCAGCATTCTCACTGTGTCTTCACATGAAGGAGACAAAAGCTCTAGTCTCTCTTCTTTTTTCTATAGAAATACCAATCTCATGATGGGAGATATATGTATAGTCAGTCCTCCATATTCATGATTTCTGATCTGTGGATTCAACCAACTCTGGATCAGAAATATTTGGGGAAAAATCCACAAAGCCCCCAAAGCAAAACTTAAATTTGTCGTATTCTGAGTAATACATTGAATCCATACTAATGAAGTGATATGTAGGTAATTTTAAAGTATGTAGGGGGATGAGTACAGGTTATATGCAAACACTATGCCATTTTACATAAGAGACTTGAGCATCTGTGGATATTGGTATCCTCAGGGAATCCTGAAGCCAATTCCCAATGGATACTAAAAGACAACTGTATATCATAGTACGTAAACTACATTTTCCTTCTCAGTGATCAGTACCACCATCCATCCAGTTTTCCCTAACAGTAACCCTCTTCCTTCACCCTCCAGTTATTCACCAAGACCAGTTCATTCTACCACGTAATGTAATGTAAATCCATCAACTTTCTCTTAATTTCCACTGCCAACCCCTAGTCCAATCCATCACTACCTTTAAACTCTTTATAAAACAACATAATATTTGTTTTATCTTTCTAAATCCATTCTTGCTTTACTTCCAAATCTATTCTCAGTACAGTAGCCAGAGTAGAGTTTATAAGGTTGTGACATTTCCCTGCTTAAAAATTTGGGTCATTTTCCTCCATGAAATTCTGTAACATTTTTCCATTATGTTATGATAAATTCTAAAATTCTCAGCAAAGATTTTACAACCTCTGTATTGTTACTGTCTACAAGTTCTACAAGTTTACCAGCCCTACACCATGTTAGGCTCACCTGCTTCTTATCTTTCCAGTTTTCCTATCTTAATCTGTGTGCTTCAGCCCCAATACTTTTCTGTTTTCAGCATCTTCCCAACAAAAGTACAGTGTATTCTTAAAGAGTCCATATTATGTGTCAATACTTTCTGGCCTGAGAGACTATACATCTCTTTCACATCATAAGTTGAGTGCATGTTTGAAACTGTCCCACTACTCACAAAATTAGTACAGAAAACCAGGATTTCTGAAGGACTAAGTTAAAACCATTTTTCCTCTATAGTTTTAACAGAGTAAAACACACACACACACAAATAATGTCAAGTAGGAAATAAAGGAATTGAAAAATGAAAACTTCCATATACATTCTACATTAAAGCCAGACATTTATTTCTCTATGGTCTGAGTTTTTCAATATTGGCAATCTTGATATTTGGGCTAGATAATTCTTTGTTGTGAGTGTCTGTCCTGTGCATGGTGGGAGATTTACCAGCAGCATACCTGGTCTCAAACCACTAGATATAAATAAGCATTCATAATTCTATCAGTTATGGCAAATAAAAATGTCCCTTTTTGCTAAATGTTCTTGGGGGGACAAAATCTTCCTCAGTTGACAACGACTGATCTCTGACAGTGTCTATCAAAATATGAATCATGAATGACACACATCACCTTTGTTATTAGTTTTTAAAAGACAGATTCACCCAAGATCTACTGAATTAGAACCTCTGATGATAGAGCCCTAAAATAATCACATAGCAACAGTGAAGACCATTATTTCAAAAATTACACTGTGATTTGAGAAACTGTTAAGATTTCTGTCCTTTTGCATTTGCTGATGAGTGTTTTACTCCCAATTATGTGGTCAATTTTAGACTAAGTGTGATACAGTGTTGAGAAGAATTTATATTCTGTTGATTTGGAGTGTAGAGTTCTATAGATGTCAATTAGGTCTGCTTGGTCCAGAACTGAGTTCAAGTTCTGAATATCCTTGTTAATTTTCTGTCTCATTAATCTGTCTAACATTAAAAGTGGGATGTTAAAGTCTCCCACTATTATTGTGTGGCAGTCTAAGTCTCTTTGGAGGTCTCCGAAAACTTGCTTCATGAATCTAGGTGCTCCTGTATTGGGTGCATATATATTTAGAACAGTCAGCTCTTCTTGTTACATTGATTTCCTTTACCATTATGAATGACCTTCTTTGTCTTTTTTAAACTTTGTCGGTTTAATTTTTTTTTCTCTCCATTTGCTTGGTAAATATTTCTCCATCACTTTATTTTGAGCCTATGTTTCCTGAATCTCACACAGTTCAGAATCTCTAGGACACAGACAAAACAGTGTTTACAGGGAAATTTATACCACTAAATGCCCACAAACAAAGCTGGAAAGATCTAAAATTGACAGCATAACATCACAATTAAAAGAACTAGAGAAGGAAAAGCAAACAAATTCAAAGCTAGCAGAAGACAAGAAATAACAAATATCAGAGCAGAACTGAAGGAGATAGAGATATGAAAGACCCTTCAAAAAAATCAATAAATCCAGGAGTTAGTTTTTATGAAATGATCAGCAAAGAAAATAGACTGCTACCCAGACTAATAAAGAAGAAAAGAGAGAAGAATCAAATACACACAATAAAAAATGAGAAAGGGGATATCACCACAGATCCCATAGAAATACAAACTATCATCATACAATATTATAAACATCTCGATGCAAATATACTAGAATATCTAGAAGAAACTGATAAATTCCTGGACACATACACACACCCCCCCTCAAAGGCTAAATCGAGAAGAAGTCAAATCCCTGAATAGACCAATAACAAGATCTGAAATTGAGGCAGTAATAGCCTACCAACCAAAAAAAAAAAAAAAAAAAAAAAACCCCAAGACCAGACAGATTCACAACCAAATTCTACCAGAGGTACAAAGAGGAGCTTCTACCATTCCTTCTGAAGTTAATCCAAACAATAGAAAAAGAGGGACTCCTCCCTAGCTCATTTTATGAGACCAGTATCATCCCGATACCAAAACCTGGCAGAGACACAACAAAAAAAGAAAATTTCAGGCCAATATCCCTGATGAACATTGATGAAAAAATCCTCAATAAAACACTGGATAACCAAATCTAGCAGCACATCAAAAAAATTCGTCCAACACGATCAAGTTGGCTTCATCCCTGGGATGCAAGAATGGTTAAACATATGAAAATAAATGTAATCCCTCACATAAACAGAACCAATGACAAAAACCACATGATTATCTCAATAGATGCAGAAAAGGCCTTTGATAAAATTCAACACCCGTTCATGCTACAAATTCTCAATAAACTAGGTATTGATAAAACATATGTCAAAATAATAAGAGCTATTGATGACAAAATCACAGCCAATATCACACTGAATGGGCAAAAGCTGGAAGTATTTTCTTTGAAAACTGGCACAAGACAAGGATGCCTTCTCTCACCACTCCTATTCAACATAGTATTGGAAGTTCTGGCCAGGGCAACCAAGCAAGATAAAGAAAAAAAAGTGTATCCAAATAGGAAAAGGGAAAGTCAAATGGTCTCTATCTGCAAATGACCTAATTGCACATTTAGAAAACACCATTGTCTCAGCCCAAAATCTCCTTAACCTGATAAGCAACTTTAGCAAAGTCTTGGAATACAAAATAAATGTGCAAAAATCACAAGCATTCATATACACCAATAATAGTAAAGAGAGCCAAATCATGAGTGAACTCCCACTCACAATTACTACAAAAGAATAAAATACTTATTAATACAACTAACAAGGGATGTGTATGACCTCTTTAAGGAGAACTATAAACCACTGCTCAAGGAAATAAGAGAGGACACAAACAAAATGAAAACATCTTCCATGCCCATGGACAGGAAGAATCAATATCATGCAAATGGCCATAATGTCCAAAGCAATTTATAGATTCAATGCTATTCCCATCAAGCTACTGTTGACTTTTCTCACAGAATTATAAAAAACTACTTTAAATTTCATATAGAGCCAAAAGTGAGCCCATATAGCCAAGAAAATCCTAACCAAAAAGAACAAAGCTAGAGGCATTATACTACCTGACTTCAAACTATACTACAAGGCTACAGTAACCAAAACAGTACGGTACTGATACTAAAACAGATACGGAGACCAATGGAACAGAACAGAGGCCTCAGAAATAACACCATATCTACAACCATCTGATCTTTAACAAACCTGACAAAAATAAGCAATGGGAAAAGGATTCCCTATTTAATAAGTGGTGGTCAGAAAATTGGCTAGCCATATGCAGAAAACTGAAACTGGACTCCCTCCTTACACCATTATAGAAAAATTAACTCAAGGAGAGATGAAGATGGCTGTTTAGGAACAGCTCAGAGTTGCAGCTCCCAGTGAAAGAGGAGAGGGTGAGTGGATGCCGCATTTTTGTTGTCCATGGACCAGGAGATTCCCAGGCGGAGGAGCCCCACAGGTCGCCAGCATGGCTGTTTTGGCCAGTGCGGTTCTTTTGGCTGGTGCAGCTGCTTTGCCCTGTGTGGCTGCTTTGTTGGCGCCCCAGCCGGTGGTCTTCTGTACAAAATACACTGGTCCGGGTGCCCTTTGGGCTGGCGATTGGAGCCCTGGGAAGTCGCCCATTCATCTGATTAAAGAGGGGACTGAACAGGGAGCCAGGCCAGGAGATTCCAGGGCAAAAAAAAAGCACCACGAATCTCAGCAGCTATTTAAGCTGGTGCAGCAAGTCACCACAGGGGAAATCACACAGATCCCGGCGTCTTGTCAACAGGTGACTGGAACACCTGGGATAGAGTTGACTGTTCAACTAAAAAGGAAATAAAAGGCTCTGAGGCAGGGAGCTAGGTGATCAGGCTTGGCTGGTCCCACCCCACAAAAGAACAGCGATCAGAAACTCTCTGGATTGAGAGTTTCACAGCAACCACAGCTGAACCCGGAATGGTCCAACCCTGTGGGGGAGGGGTGTCTGCCATTACCAAGACACTCCACCACTATGGAGGTAGTCCACCATTGCTGAGGCAGCCTGCCATTGCCAAGGAAACCCGCCATTGCTGAGACAGCCTGCCATTGCCAAGGCACCCGCTGCTGCCAAGGCAACCTGCCATTCCAGAGAGAGTCCACCAATACAGAGGTGGGCCACCATTGCCGAGGCAGTTCTCACTACACCCATATAAACAAGACTGCAGGGAAGTTGACATGGCAGCTGGGTGGAGCCCACAGCAGCTCAGCAAAGTCTCTGCAGGCAGACCTTGACTAGGCTGCCTCCTTGCTGGGCAGGGCAGCCCTGAAAAAAAAAAAAAAAAAAAGGCTGCAGTACAATGGAAACTCATAAAGAAATCCCTAACTCCCTGGGACAGAGCACCTGGGAACAAAAAGCAGTTTATGAGTTCTGTTGCAGCAGACCTAAATGTACCTGTCCAATAGCTCTGAATGAACAACGGAGCTCATAGCTCAGCACTTGAGCTCTATAAAGGACAGATTGTCTCCTCAAGCAGCTCCCTGACCCCTATATATCCAAAGAGTCACCTCATAAAGGAGAGCTCAGACTGACATTTGGTGGGTATCCTTTTGGGACAAAGATAGCAGAAGAAGAAACTGGTAGCAAACCTTACTGTTCTGCAGCTCCTGCAGGTGATCCCCAGGTAAGCAGGGCCTGGAGGGGACCCCAGCAGTCCTACAGCAGAGGGGCCAGACTGTTAGAAGAAAAACTAAGAAACAGAAATAACTTCATCATCGACAAACAGAACGTCCACTCAGAGACCCAATCTGAAAGTTAGCCACTACAAAGATGACAGGTAGATAAATCCATAAAGATGGGAAGAAATCAGTGAAAAAAGGATGAGAACACTCGAAACGAGAACACCTCTCCTCCTACAAGGGATCACAACTACTCACCAGCAAGGGAACAAAGTCGGATGGAGAATGAGTGTGATGAAATGACAGAATCAGACTTCAGAAGGTGGGTAGTAAGAAACTTCTGTGAGATAAAAGAACATGTTCTAACCCAATGCAAAGAAACTAAGAACCTTGAAAAAAGATTTGATGAAATGCTAACAAGAGTGGACAACTTAGAAAGAAATATAAGTGAATCGATGGAGCTGAAAAACACAACACGAGAACTTCACAAAGCATGTACAAGGTTCAACAGCCAAATTGACCAAGCAGAAGAAAGGATATGAGAGCTCGAAGATCAACTCAATGAAATAAAAAGAGAAGGCATGATTAGAGAAAAAAGGGTATAAAAGAATGAACAAAGTCTCCAAGAAATGTGGCACTATGTGAAAAGACCTAATCTACGTTTGATAGGTGTACCTGAATGCGACGAAGAGAATGAATCCAAGCTGGAAAATACTCTTCAGGATATTATGCAGGAAAACTTCCCCAACCTAGCAAGGCAGGCCAATATTCAAGTCCAGGAAATACAGAGACCACCACAAAGATATTCCTCAAGAAGAGCAACCCCAAGGCACATAATCATCAGATTCACCAGAATTTAAATGAAGGAGAAAATGCTAAGGGCAGCCAGAGAGAAAGGTCAGGTTACTCACAAAGGGAAGCCCATCAGACTCACAGCAGATCTCTCAGCAGAAACCCTACAAGCCAGAAGAGAGGGGGGGCCAATATTCAACATCCTTAAAGAAAAGAACTTTCAACCCAGAATTTCATATCCAGCCAAACTAAGCTTCATAAGTGAAGGAAAAATAAAATCCTTTGCGAACAAGCAAGTACTTAGAGATTTCGTCTCCACCAGGCCTGCTTTACAAGAGCTCCTGAAAGAGGCTCTACACATAGAAAGGAACAGACAGTACCAGCCACTCCAAAAACATGCCAAATGGTAAAGAGCAACAACACAATGAAGAAACTGCATCAACTAATGGGCAAAACAGCCAGCTAGCACCAAAATGGCAGTATCAAATTCACACATAACAATAATAACCCTGAATGTAAATGGGCTAAATGCATCAATCAAAAGACACAGACTGGCAAATTGGATTAAAAGCCAAAACCAATCTGTGTGCTGTATCCAGGAAACCCATCTCACATGCAAGGATACACAAAGACTCAAAGTAAAGGGATGGAGAAAGATTTACCAAGCAAATGGAGAGAGAAAAAAAAAAAAAAAAAAGGCAGGAGTTGCAGTTCTCATCTCTGATAAAATAAACTTTAAAGCAACAAAGATTGAAAGAGACAAATAAGGACATTACATAACGGTAAAAGGATCAATGCAACAAGAAGAGTTAACAACCCTAAATATATATGCACTCAATGCAGGAGCATGCAGATACATAAAGCAAGTTCTTAGTGACTTACAAAGAGACTTAGACTCCCACACAATAATAGTGGGAGACTTTAACACCCCATTGTCAATATTAGACAGATCAATGAGACAGAAAATTAACAAGGATATCCAGGACTTGAACTCAGATCTAGAACAAGCAAACATAATAGACATTTACAGAACTCTCCACCCCAAATCCACAGATTCTTCTCAGCACCACATCACACCTACTCTAAAATTGACCACATAATTGGAAGTAAATAATTCCTCAGCAAATGTAAAAGAATGGAAATCATAACAGTTTCTCAGACCACAGTACAGTCAAGTTAGAACTTAGAATTAAAAAACTAACTCAGAAATGCACAGCTTCATGGAAACTGAACAACTTGCTCTTGAATGTTGACTGTATGAACAATGAAATGAAGGCAGAAATAAAGATATTCTTTGAAACCAACGTGAATGAAGACACAACATACCAGAATCTCTGGGACACATTTAAAGCAGTCTCTAGAGGAAAATATATAGCAATAAGTGCCCACATGAGAAGCAAGGAGAGATCTAAAATTGACACCCTATCATCAAAATTGAAAGAGCTAGCGGAGCAAGATCAAAAAAACTCAAAACCTATCAGAGGACAAGAAATAGCTAAGATCAGAGCAGAACTGAAGGAGACAGAGACACAAAAAAACTCTTCAAAAAAAATCAATAAATCCAGGAGCTGGTTTTTCGAAAAGATCAACAAAATAGAGAGACCACTAGCCAGATTAATAAAAAAGAAAAGAGAATAACCAAATAGATGCAATAAAAAATGATAAAGGGGTTATCACTACAGATTCCACAGAAATTCAAACCATCATCAGAGATTATTACAAACAATTCTATGCACATAAACTAGTAAACCTGGAAGAAATGGATAAATTCCTGGACACTTGCCTCCTCCCAAGCCTAAACCAGGAAGAAGCTGAAACCCTGAACAGACCCATAAAAAGGTCCGAAGTTGAGGCAGCAATTAAGAGCCTACCACCCCAAAAAAGCCCAGGTCCAGATGGCTTCAAAGCCAAATTCTACCAGACATAAAAAGAGGAGCCAGTACCATTCCTTCTGAAACTATTCCGAACAATCCAAAAGGAGGGAATCGTTCCCAAATCATTTTATGAGATCAACATCATCCTCACACCAAAACCCGGCAGAGACTCAGCAAGAAAAGAAAACTTCAGGCCAATATCCATGATGAACACAGATGCAAAAATCTTCAAGAAAATACTGGCAAGCCGATTGCAACAGCACATCAAAAAGCTTATCCACCACGATCAAGCAGGCTTCATTTTGGGGATGCAAGGCTGGTTCAACATACACAAGTCTATAAACGTAATTCACCACATAAACAGAACCAAAGACAAAAACCACATGATTATCTCAATAGATGCAGAGAAGGCCTTTGACAAAATTCAACAGCACTTTATGCTAAAAACCCTCAATAAACTAGATATTGACAGAACGTATCTCAAAATAATAAAAGGTATTTATGACAAACCAACAGCCAATATACTGAATGGGCAAAAACTGGAAGCATTCCCTTTGAAATCTGGCACTAGACAAGGATGCCCTCTCTCACTACTCCTATTCAATATAGTACTAGAAGTTCTAGCCAGAGCATCAGGCAAGAAAAAGAAATAAAGGGTATTCAAATAGGAAAGGAGGAAGTCAAATTGTCTCTGTTTGTGGATGACATGACTGTATATCTAGAAGACCCCATCGTCTCAGTCCAAAACCTCCTGAAACCCATAAGCAACTTCAGCAAAGTCTCAGGATACAAAAATCAATGTGCAAAAATCACAAGCATTCCTATATACCAATAACAGACTTAAAGAGAGCCAAATCAAGAACGAACTGCCATTCACAATTGCCACAAAGAGAATAAAATATCTAGGAACACAACTAACAAGGAACGTAAAGGACCTCTTCAAGGAGAACTACAAGCCATTGCTCAACGAAATAAGAGAGGACATAAACAGATGGAGAAAGATTCCATGTTCATGGTTAGGAAGAATCAGTATCGTGAAAATGGCCATACTGCCCAAAGTAATTTACAGATTCTATGCTATCCCCATGAAGCTACGAATGACCTTCTTCACAGAACTCAAAAAAAGCACCTTAAACTTCATATGGAACCAAAAGAGAGCCCGCATAGCCAAGTCAATTCTAAGTAAAAAGAACAAAATGTGAGGCGTCACACTACCAGACTTCAAACTATACTACAAAGCTACAGTAATCAAAACAGCATGGTTCTGGTACCAAAACAGAGATATAGACCAATGGAACAGAACAGAGGCCTCGGAGGCAACACAACATATCTACAACCATCCAATCTTTGAGAAACCTGACAAAAACAAGCAATTGTGGAAAGGATTCCCTGTTTAATAAATAGTGTTGAGAAAACTGGATAGCCATGTGCAGAAAGCAGAAACTGGACCCCTTCCTGACACCTTACACTAAAATTAACTCCAGATGGATTAAAGATTTAAACATAAGACCTAACACCATAAAAACTCTAGAAGAAAATCCAGGCAAAACCATTCAGGACATAGGCATAGGCAAAGACTTCATGACCAAAACACCAAAGCATTGGCAACAAAAGCCAAAATAGACAAATGGGACCTAATCAAACTCCACAGCTTCTGCACGGCAAAAGAAACAGTCAGTAGAGTGAATTGGCAACCAACAGAATGGGAAAAAATTTTTGCAATCTACCCATCTGACAAAGGGCTGATATCCAGAATTTACAAAGAACTAAAGCAGATTTATAAGAAAAAATCTAACAAGCCCACTCAAATGTGGGCAAAGGATATGAACAGATACTTTACAAAAGAAGACATACATGAGGCCAATGAACATGAAAAAATTCTCATCATCACTAATCATCAGAGAAATGCAAATCAAAACTACACTGAGATACCATCTCACACCAGTTAGAATGGCGATCATTAAAAAATCTGGAAACAACAGATGCTGGAGAGGATGTGGAGAAATAGGAATGATTTTACACTGTTGGTGGGAGTGTAAATTAGTTCAACCATTGTGGATGACAGTGTGGCGATTCCTCGAGGACCTAGAAATAGAAATTCCATTTGACCCAGCAATCCCATTACTGGGTATACATCCAAAGGAGTATAAATCGTTCTACTATAAGGACACGTGCACACGAATGTTCATTGCAGCACTGTTTACAATAACAAAGACCTGGAACCAACCCAAATGCGCATCGATGATAGACTGGACAGGGAAAATGTGGCACATATACACCATGGAATATTATGCAGCCATCAAAATGATGAGTTCGTGTCCTTTGTAGGGACATGGATGAACCTGGAAACCATCATTCTCAGCAAACTGACACAAGAGCAGAAAATCAAACACCGCATGTTCTCACTCATAGGCGGGTTTTGAAAAATTAGAACACATGGTCACACGGAGGGGAGCACTACACACTGGTGTCTATTGGGGGGAAATAGAGGAAGGACAGTGGGGGATGGGGAGTTGGGGAGAGATAGCATGGGGAGAAATGCCAGATATAGGTGATGGGGAGGAAGGCAACAAATCACACTGCCATGTGTGTACCCATGCAACAATCTTGCATGTTCTTCACATGTACCCCAAAACCTAAAATGTAATAAAATAAATTAAAAAAAGAAAGATTAACTCAATATGGATTAAAGACTTAAACGTAATACCTAAAATTATAGAAACTAGAAAAAACCTAGGCAATATCATTCAGGACACAGGCATAGGCAAGGACTTCATAACTAAAACACCAAAAGCAATGGCATCAAAAGCCAAAATTGACAATGGGATCTAATTAAAATAAAGATCTTCTGCACAGGAAAAGAAACTATCATCAGAGTGAACAGGCAACATACAGAATGGGAGAAAATTTCTGCCATCTATCCTTCTGACAAAGGGTTAATATCTAGAATCTACAAAGAACTTAAATTCACAAGAAAAAAGCAAACAACCCCATTAAAAATTGGGTGAAGGATCTGAACAGACACTTCTCAAAAGAAGACATTTACATGGCCAAGAAACATGAAAAAAAGCTTATCATCACTGGTCATTAAAGAAATGCAAATCAAAACCACAGTGGGATGCCATCTCATGCCATTTAGAATGGCAATTATTAAAAAGTCAGGAAACAAGAGATGCTGGCAAGGGTGTGGAGAAAAAGGAACACTTTTACACTGTTGGTGGGAGTGTAAATTTGTTCCGTCATTATGGTACACAGCATGGTGATTCCTAAAGGATCTAGAACCAGAAATACCATTTGACCCAGAAATGCCATTACTGGGTATATCCCCAAAGGATTATAAATCATTCTACTATAAAGACACATGCACATATGTGTATTGTGGCACTGTTCACAATAGTAAAGACTCGGAACCAAGCCAAGCGCCCATCAGTGATAGGCTGGATTAAGAAAATGTGGCACATGTACACCAAGGAATACTATGCAGCCATAAAAAAGGATGAGTTCATGTCCTTTGCAGGGACATGGATGAAGCTGGAAACCATCATTCTCAGCAAACTAACACAAGAACAGAAAACCAAACACTGCATGTTCTCACTCATAAGTGGGAGTTGAAAAATGAGATCACATGGTCACAGGAAGGGGAACATTATACACTGGGACCTGTTGTGGGGTGGGGAGCTAGGGGAGGGATAGCATTAGGAGAAGTATCTCATGTAGATGACGGGTTGATGGGTGCAGCAAACGACCATGGCATGTGTATACTTATGTAACAAACCTGCATATTCTGCACATGTATCTTGGAACTTAAAGTATGATAATAAAATTTAATTTTATTTATAAAAGAAAGAACTTTTTTCCAAGAATATAATTCAGACATAACATTTCAGATCAACTTTTTCTGATCATATCCTGAATGGATAATAAGTGGGGCTTTATTTTACTACATGTGGAAATGCCTATTTAAGTTTTTTCATGTGGCTGGTTGAAGAAAATTGTAACTTTTTCCTCAACTTTCCTTGAATAAAATTTTATATTCAGCATAGGTCCACCAACCAGACATCCCTTAAACTGCATGCGCTGTGATCCAAAACAAGTCAGAAAAAAATCAGATTAAAGTTTTCTAGGGCTTGAGACTTATACAATTCTCTAATTCAGATGTACTCCCCTCTAGAAATTTATTTCAATAATACGTAAGTTGTTTTTCCAAAGAAACAGCACTCAATCAGCTAACTTTTAAAATCCTTAATACTTATTTAATTTCTCACTCCTTTAAGTGTATTTAAAAAAAATAAAAATACTCATCTTGTTTTAACATTTCTGTCCAAAGACAATGAATGAAACAAGGATTAAAATTTACATTTAAAATAAAAATGTATGCTCTGACTGAAGATAAGTTATTGTAATTGTGATTCTGTTCTCATTTTTAGAAATGAGCTAATTTTGTAACAAAATTGTATGGATGAAAAAGAAGTATGATATGCCACAGAAAATATCTTTCTCTTAAAAAAAAATCCTATGACGTTTACAACCACCAAACTTCTAAATATCAAATCTAATTTTGACTCCATCTAAAAAATAATAAAGATAAAATTATGTTGTAACACCCTGAACAACTCAGCTCATCTTGATATATTGCCTTTTGTCCATTACCTTAATAGAATCAGTCTGATAAAGCCCTGATAAGAGAGGAGGAAACAGAAGTGGGAAAAGAATTCTTCCATGCTTCATTTTCTGCCCAATTTACTTTTATTTACTAATCTTATCTAATCACCTCATTTCTATCTTAAATTCAGAACAAAGATTAATAAATGGTTTAGAGTTACCTAATTTGGTCTGGTGCATGCAATTAAAAGATATGCTTATCTATAAAGAATCACACATTGTCCGTTTATTTTAAAGACAAGTGGGCCTACCTCCTACGAGCCTCAACCAGAATACTACTTACAGCAGGTTCTGGGCAAAGAGAAATCTGGGAGGCAGCCAGGAAGAATAAGAGAAGCAATTGACTTTAGCTTTGTGACACTGAGCTGGAGCACATTAATCTGCACAAAACTGAGGAACCATTCTGGCAGCTTCAAATGGTAGCCTTCAACATTTTTCCCCTATAGCACTTCTTCCTGTCAAGTTACTTCCTCCTAGTATAAGAGAATTTCCTCCCTGCTTCCATCACCTTGGGACCTAAAGTCAACAAAACTCACCTATTCATCTTTATGAGATCAATAAAGCAAATCAGACTGACATCGAACCCACTTAAAAAATATAAGCTCTGCTCTTGGAATGCAAGCTTTGGTCTTTAGGTATTGTCAAAAATGTCAGTATATATATACATAGCAGTATCTCGTTATATAATATCAAGAATTTAAATATTTGTCAGTAACAATGTGGCTGTACACTTGAACAACATAGTATATTTTCTGAGCCTCAGTTTTCTTAGCTATAAAAGACTGACGCTCAGCAGTTCCCAAGTATATAAACGCATAGTAGAAACTATGCATTTTGGAAGTACCTCTCAATCTAGGATTCAGTCATAAACTCAATAAAATGATGTTAAACAGATACAGTATCCTGGAAAAATTAGTCAGTGATGATAGTGCTATGCTGTATTTGTATATCTATAATGAGAACAGGATGGAGGATGACTTCCATCTAGCCAAATAGGCAAGATCTGATTTTTAAAAACTGAGTAGTAGTTTGAATGTGTTAAATTTGAGGTATTACGGGCTAAAGAAGTCTTAAAGGCAATTGGATGTGAAAGTATGGAGTTCAATGGAGACATTAGGTTTAGAGACACATATCCATGAGCCACTGCTTCCTAGGGGTGGCTGAAGCCAAACCATCAGATCAAGTCAACCAGGAAGAGTATACGTAAGGAAAAGGGAGAAGCATAATACTTCAGAAAGAGAAGATAATCAGCATTACAAAATTCTGCAGAATTGTCAAACAACTAAGCCCTGAAAGATTCTATCATTCAGTATAAGAATTTCAGTGGAATAGATTTAAAAGTCACATTGCATGAGCCAATGAGAAGCATGTCAAGGCTTAACATAATCATTGTCACCTCTCATGAAATCTACCTTTTCAGCACACAGCAGGACCCATATTATAAAAATAGAAACTTAAGGAGTAAAATTGGATATCTTGTTTTGCACAGCATATGCTCATGTTTTCCCCATTTTTTATTTTTGTTTTCAAAACATCAGTAGAAATATCCAAGTAAGGACTTCTGAAAATTGCTTCTCCATTAAAAAAATAGGAACACTGGCAAAAATTATCAAAACCACTTCTATTCAGAACTCTAGGACTTAACCAAAAGAGGATTGACTCAAGGAAAGTAGCTGAATCTGAATAAGAATAACAAGGTCGATATTAGCCTTAAAAATTAATAGTAGCTTTGAAAAACAACCCACAATACAGAAAAAACCTGAAGTCTAGAAGCCAATGGAGGGCAGAACAAGTTTAGAGTTTCCCAGAACTTCTGTTCTCAGAAGAACGCCATTATTTGACCTGCCTGGCAGTTCCATGGTAAACCCATTTTCAACATTGCCTTTGTTTGGCCTGACTCAAAGTTCATCCAGTGTGAACAGTGTTTTCCCTTGTGCTGTTTGCAATAATTGTATATTGCATCTGTCTGAGATAATGTTGAGAGTATGGGAATTAAAAAGATGATCAGAAAATTTATAATAAAAAGCTTTGGAATGAGAGGTCTTTAATAGTCTTTATGAAGCTCCAATATTTCTGAGAATCTGCAAGGCCACCTGCAATCACAGGGCTGCAAGCATCCTGAGTCTGTGTCCATGCCCTGAGCTCTCACATCTGGTCAAGTTTAAGGCTTCACATAAGCATAAAAAGAAGGCTAAGGCAGAGTTATACACTGCATTCTTGAGTCTTAAAGGTATGTCCCAGCAAGCAAACAGTTCCTCAGCAAATACTGGTAGATTTACTGATCCAAGACATTTACAGAAATTTCTGTACAGTCATTAGGTGACTACTGAGCTAATTGAACAGAGATTTCAGTGTCCACATAGGACAAGGAATAGAGATTATACTAATTTACATTAGGAAAGTCCCACTCCCCCACCCCCCCCCCAAAAAAAAAAAAAAAAAAAAAAAACCAGCAGGAGCAACAACCACAATGAGGATAGAGAGCAATAATGAGAAACCCAAGGGAAAGGCGAGTGATATTGTTTGGATCTTTGTTTCCATGCAAATCTAATGTTCGATTATAATCCCCAATGTAATGTTGGCAGTGGGGTCTGGTGGGGAGTGATTGAATCATGGGGGAGATTTCTCATGGTTTAGCATCATCCCCTCGGTGATATTCTCAGTAAGTTATTGTAAGATCTGGTTGTTTAAACATATGTGGCATTTCCCTGTCTCTCTCTCTCCCTCCTGCTCTTTCCCTGTAAGATGTCTGCTCCTCCTTTGCCTTCCACTATGAATAAAAGCTCCATGACACCTCCCCAGAAACATACACTACCGTGCTTCTTGTATAGCTGCTACCTTATATTATTTTAAATGTTCAGTTATCAAGATTATAAGGCATGGAAAACAATAAGTAAATATGGCCTACACATAGAAAAAGTACTCAGTAAAAAAAGTCCACAGGAAGCCAGGCTATTGGATTACTAGGCAAAGATTTAAAATATGCTCACAAAACTATTTGTATAATAATTAAATACAAATATGTTTTTAAAGCTATTTTAAATATGTCCCCAAAACTAAAGGAGACCATGTCTAAAGAACTAAAGGACTTATAAGAGCAAGTTCTCACCAAATAGAGAATGCCAATAGAGAGACAAAAATTACAGAAAAAAAAAAACCCTAATAAAAATTCTGAACTTGAAAATTACAATACTGCAATTAAAAATTCCCTATCATGGCTCAAAAGCAGATTTGAGCTGAAAGTAAAATTGAAGTTATGTCAATTGAAATTATCCAGTCTGAGGAACAGACATGAAAAGGAATTAAAAAGACAGAGCCTCAGACAAATGTGGAATATTATCACGTATACCAATAAACACATGAGTTTCAAAAGGGAGGACAGAAAGAAGCAAAAAAAATATATTTGAAGAAACAATGGCTAAATCTTTCTAAATCTGATGAGTAACATTGATGTACACATTCAAGAAGTTTGATGAACTCTAAGTAGGATAAACTGAATGAGATCTACACATAGAAACACCACAATCTGCCAAAAGCAAAAGTAAAAGAGAGAATCTTCAAAGCAGCAAGAGTGAAGAACTCATTATATTCAATAACTCATTACACTCAAGATCAACTAGTGATTTCTCATTAGAAATTATAGAGGCCAGAAGGCAGTGGGATGACATATTAAAGTACTGGAAGAAAGAGTGTTGGTCAAGAATTCCATATACAGAAAACGAACCTTAAAAAGCAAATAGAAATCAAGATATTCTCAGATTAAAAAAACTAAAAGAAATTATTGCTAGCTTATTTGTCCTACAAGTAATACTAAAGGGAGCTTAAAAGCTGAAATAAAAGGACACTAGATGGTAACTTGAACCCATCTGAAGAAACAAAGATCACTGATAGGTAACCCAATAGGTAAATATCAAAGCGAATACATATGCATGTTTTGATTTTAATGCCCCTTTTTTTCTATATAATTTAACAGACAATTATATAAAGCAATAATTTTAAATCTGTGGTAATGGCTACATAATACATAAAAATGTAATTTGTATGATGTAGTAGCACAAAGGAGTTGGAAAAGAAAATGAGGAGCAAAACATTTTGTATACTATTGAAATTAAATTGATATGAATCCAAACTATATTTTTATAAGTTAAATATTCATTATAACCTCCAGGGCAGCCACTAAGAAAATAACAAAGAGTGAAATACAATTTAAAAAAATAGCAAAAAAAAAAAAAAAAAAAAAGTGACAAGATTAAAACAATGGAGCAGAAATTTATTTAACACAAACAATGGGTGGACTAGAAAAGGAAAAAGAACCAAGATACAAAGAAAATATTTAGTAAAATGACAAATATAAATGCTAACAGTGCATTGGGATATCAGTCTTTTTCTTATTTTTTGAGTTATTCAGCAGAGAAATGCAAAAATTAAAATAGTAATTAAAGATTGCTAGACCCCCACCAGAATAACTAAATTTAAAAAAAAAAAAAGTGACAGTAAGCGTTTTCAAAGATGTGGAGCAAAAGAAACTCTCATATGTTCCTGGTTAGAATATATACCTGGACAACTACTTTGAAGATATATTTGTTAATCTCTGTTAATGCTAACCATATATATTTGTGACTGGAAATTCTATCGCTGTGTCTATATGCACAGAAAGTAGTATTTATAGTCATCAAAATCATGTATGTGAATGTTCACAGATAATATATTCATTACAGTCTCAAACTGGCAACAACCCAAACATCCATTAAGATTAGAAAAAAATAAATATTGAGGTATAGGTATGCAACAAAGGAATCCAGGCTTGTACCTATAGTCCTTGCTGCTTAGAAGGCTGAGGCAGGAGGATTGCTTGAGCCCAGGAGTTTGAGGCTGCAGTAAGCTACAATCATGCCACTGCACTCCAGCCTGAGTGACAGAGTATGATCCTAGCTCTTAAGAAAAGTACTATGCAACAGTAAGAAAAGGCATTTTACTGGTACATGTAAAACACGAAAAAACATGGAGAATCTCACAAACATAATTACGAGCAAAAGAAGCTAGACACAAAAGATTACATATTGTTTGAATTAATTTATGAAGCTTAATGACAGGCAAAATTTATGCTAATAGAAGTCAGAAGAGTGGTAATTTTGAGGGAGTTATTGTCATAGAGGGACATAAGAGACAATTCTTAGGTAATAGGAATATTTTGTATCCTAACCTAGGTAGTCCTTATTTAGGAGTATAAATATGTATATTTGAACTGTACAATTTTTTTAATGTACTATGTACTCATCATATCCCAATAAAGTAATAGACAACAACAAACAGGCTTCTGGGTTACTGAGATCAGCCACCAACCCCATGGAGTTACAGACATAATGTCATCTTACCACTCGGTTTCTTGCTTCTCCTTTGCTTTTTTAATCCTGGGAATTTTCTTTAATTTCTTTTTATTTGCTACTACCTCAATTTTATATTCTGCAGTGGATACAGCCTCAGATGCAGACAGAAAATACAATCAAAAGCAGAATTAAACCTATTTAATACAGAGCCATCAGATGATCCAATTTTTCAAACTATCCTTGATTTAGTTCCTCCACCTCTGGATACACTATCCACCATGATAGAATCCTTAATTTATTTTAAAGGATTATTCTGGGAAACCAGGCCTGCTCCCGACAATTTCAGCCATCCTAAGGATATCCCTTGAAAAAAATTAGAATTAGCTACCTATTGTTTGATTTTTACTTACAGTTTAAATGTGAATACATTTAGACAATGTATAATGACACACCATATTTATTTGCATCATTCCCTGCCATTAAAAAATGTAGAGAGGCATTTGTAGTCAAATCTAATGCAATGTGAACTTTTACAAAGCTCATCTTTAACAAAGAATAGAGACTTGTCTCAAATTTTCAAGCAACTAACAGTATTAATTGGCACATACATAATCATGATTGAAAAAACTGAAAAACCATAGAGACAGCAAAGAGTCAGCACAGGTATAGCCATTTCCCATTCCCATGCATGTGCAAGGCATCACTAATCAATCCCAGTAACACTCCTTGTTTCCAAGCCCAGCCATCAGAGCTCGCACAGGTGAGGAGACTTGCTTATTACAGCTCACTTACCTCACTCTAAAGGGAACAGCCAGGATGATAAACCACCAGCAAGCCCCAAGGCATACAAATCAGTTGAACATTATAAAAATATTCGGTAGGCTGGCAAAAAGATGCAGGGTGACGAGACAGTTGTATTAAAATATCCGAAGAGAGACCTTGGATATTGTGCTCAATATGGCTCCAAAGGGTAGCTAGGCAATAAATAATTATTCCAGGGTAAACATGGCGGCCTTCATAAGAATGCATCAAGGCAGATTTTACCCAGATAAAAGGAAAGAGGGGTAAACCTTCCCACCTCAGACTACAGATATAAAAGAGATTTTTCTTTTTATCTTTTATAAACAAGTCCCACTGCTGCATGGGCTGTTCTCACGAAAATTTCTAAGAAATGGAGACTGGCAGGTATGGTAGCTGTTTAACAGCTTTGGGGGAAGGGCAGTGCATTAGTCTGCCCTCACTAGCTGCTAACAAAGACATACCCTATACTCAGTAAATAAAAAAGGAAAGAAGTTTAGTTGACTCACAGTTAGTTCAGCATCGCTGGGAAGGCCTCAGGAAACTTAGAATTACGGTGGAAGAGGAAGCAAACACATCCTTCCCTGCATGGCGGCAGCAAGGAGAAGCGCCAAGCAAAAGGAGGAAAAAGCCAACAAATCTCGTGAGAACTCCCTCACTATCACGAGAACTGCAGCAAGGGGGTTACTGATTCAATTATCTCCACCTGGTCCCTCCCATGACAGGTGGGGATTATTAGACCTACAATTCAAGATGAGATTTGGGTGGGAACACAGCCAAACCGAATCAGACCGTATCAGCGGGGGAGAATGTCTTTGATAAATACGTAAACCATGGGCTGAATTTATAATCTAAATATAAGTTGCACTCCTTCAGGACATATCCATATCGATTTACAGCACGGTGACCTCCTCTGCTTGGAGAGTGAGAAGACTGTGCTACAAAAGATTAAGACAGAGACCCAGGATTTCCTAGAGAAGTCTCAGTAGTCTTGATCTAAAAACACATTGGTTTGTTTTTAAAGGAAATGAATCAGTCATGGCTTGGATGCATGGAGAGAGAAACTCTTCTGCAGGCCCTCAGACAAATTGCTGCTCTCAGCTTGGTGGGCTCTGCTTATCTAACTTCTCAGTGACTCTGATTCTACTCCGTTGTTCTGTGACCCAGGGCATACTATCCTACCCTTGTCTCTTCCTCCATCTGTAGAACAGAAACACTAGAATACTGACACCCCATCAGCCACATGATGAGGACTGAGCAAGGCAGTCTTTGTAGAAAGCTAAGTTCTTGGAAGAGAGAAACAATAGGATCAGATCTCACTATGTAATATTTCACAATGGTTTAAGCTCTACGCTTGGTTTCAAATCCTTAAAATCATTCCTGTTTATTCTAATCTGCTCATCAGATGTTGAAATACACCCTGAGGCTTTTCTTTGATGACTACCCAGACTGACACAGTTTCAAGTGCCAGGAAAGAAACTTTTATAACAATCATTTTCACCTTCCAGAATACCCTAGAACAGAGTCAATTTTCTCCCTCAAACGATCTTTCCATTCTTATATCCTACATTTTCCAGTGAAAAAGACTTACAGAGGTAGGTGATAACCATTTGCCCCATTCTCTATTCTTCTCCCTCTTTTAGCTAGAGGGAGAAACATGGTGTGGGTGTGAGAAGTAGGCCTGTCCCAGAGACATTTCACACATATAATCCCATTTGGTAGCAGTGGTGGGAGGAGAGCTAGACAGGTGACCAGGATTATAAGAATCAGGGGGGAGGGAATAGAATCATTCCTCACTCCCATCCTAAGGTCACCCCTGCCCCCTCCTTACAATGCAGTGGCCCATGCCCCTGTAAGCTTAGCTTTGCATTAAAAAAGTTATTTATTAAATTTTACCCAACAAACGGTTTATCAGGATTTTTTTCAGGATACTTTGACATGTAATTGTTAGGTACTAAATGTACACTAAATGATCTCCTTGTTAGGAATCTCCTATAACTTTGCTTGAGAGTCATAAAAACTAAAATCATGTTAATAAAATCTGGGCTTCCAAAATATTTTTTCCTTTTTTTCTAGAGTCTCCAACAGAAAAACTATAAGTGACTTTAAAAAGTAGCAGGAAAACTGAAAATAAATATTCAAAAAGATTCATTAAGCCTGAGATTGAAGTTCGTAAATTTAGATGTTTTAATTATTTTATGAGTAATTTATTTGCTAATATACTTGAAACATTTTTCCCAACTGCATTGTAATTGCATTTTACTAACAATACAAAGCTATCTGAGAACTTAAAGATACCACAAATGCATTAATCACTTATTTTGGAGACACGGCTTGAAAGAGGGTACAGTATGAACAGCTTTATTTTATCTAATGTGAAGCAAGTCTAAACTTCTTTTTCTTCTTCATTGCTTAGATAGTTCATTCCCTTCATGACCTACCTCAGACTAAAAACTGATGGGCACAGTATCTACACTGTTTCTAAAATATATATATATATATATATATATATATATATGCACATTCTTGTTTTCTTCCCTTATATAAACACTTAATCCATCAACAAATGCTATTGATTCAACCTTGAAAATATATCCCAAGTCTATCCATTTCTCTTCTTCTAGACCACCTTCATCCTTGTCCAAACCACTATTACATCTTTTGCCAAGACTATTGTAGTAGCCACTTACCTGGTCTTTTGGCTCCACTTTTGACTTTCTAAAATGTATTCTTCACAGAGCAATCAGAGTGATCCTTTAAAACTCTCTTCGAGAGCAAGCGTCTGACCCCATCAGCCTTAATTCTTATGGTTTTCAGAACTCCCAAATTGCACCTAGCATAATCAGACTTCGCTCTAAAAGGCTTTATGTGATCTGTCCCCTGCTTGCCCGTGCTGCTGCTCCATGTCACACCACCCTCCCATTCAACTCACAGACCCTTAGCTCTACTAACCTGCTTTCTATTCTTGAAAACAAGTTTACTCTTGCCTCAGGGCCTTTCTCTTGCTCTTCTTCACCTGGAATGTGCCTGTGATTCAGAACATAGCTGCATCCTTTTCGATTTCAGTTCAAATATTTCCTTATTAGAGAACTCTTTCCTAGTCAGCCTACCTAAAGCAATTCCACTGCCCTGCTCACTGTTTACCAAATGAAATTGTTTTATTTTCATCTACCATTTACTATTATCTAAAATTATGGCAAGCTGATTACATGTTTACTTGTCTCCTCTCCAAACCATGAGCTACAGACATGGTTTGTTTTAGCTATCTTCATCCCTAGATGGCCTTACAGTCAACAGATGCTCAACAAGTATTAGTTAAATTATGTTTTTCAGATTCCTGAACTCAGTCAGGTTGGCTTAGAAGGAAAACCTCTGATGAACTAATCTCACAAAAATGTCAGTGTCTGCTCATAGTTGAGTGTCGCCTTTTCCTTGAGTCTGGGAATTTAAGAGAGAAGTCCTGAGAATACATGATGGATACATGGTAAGACAGTGCTATCAGGAAAGGCTTTTCTGGAGCCCTTTTTTGACACCCTCCTATTTGGGCTATGCTTTGTTATTTTTGTTTCATGAGAGAAAAACATACCACCTTCTAAAATCCACCCATCAAATTTGTATGTCTCTTCTGCCTATTTATGTGATGTAAATCTTCAAACCATGGCTGAATTCAAGCAAACAACCTGAAGTCACTGAACATAGACTTGAAAGGAGCCATGCACCACTGCTCTCTCCAGCTGGCCCAAGAAAGCTCCAGCACACCACTGACATCTACTAGGTGCAAAGAATGATGTGAGGCATTTTACATTCAGTCTCTTCTATCTTACCACAATGCTAAAACTAACTTGTCCGTTACCTCTGAGAGACAAGGAAATATACTTGGGTAACATGCTCAGATACACATCATGAAAGCGGTGAAACCAGGGCTCAAATCCAGATCTGACTCCAGATACCACATCTTTCATTTGTTTCAGGGAGTAGTAGTCAAAAAAAAAAAAAAAAAACCCACCAAAAACAAAGCAACAAACAAAATAAGAGTATTGTTAAGTGTTAAGCTACTTTGTAAGATCATAGCTATTTTCTGAACATCCTTGTTATCTCACAGATGATGCAAATTTTATTTTTAGTGTCTTCTATATGTGTAGTATATAATTAGTTGGAATGAGAATTCTATAAGTAGACTAATTAAAGTTCAGTGCACCAACAGAGTCTTGGAAATACTCTCTCTACTCCTCTTTTTTCCGTTCTTTGCTAGTTCCCTTATTTGACACCCTCCTAAAACATGAACATGTTAGACATCAAGGGCACTAGCCATTGAAAGAAAAAGTGTCTGTGCCTGTTTAGAAATTCTGGTGAGAGACAAAAGATAGATCATTTTCCAGGATAAAACTGTCAACGAGGTAATAAATTTCCAGGCCTTTGGAATATAGTGTCACTTCCATCTGCCAGCAATAAAAAGGAGGAGGAGGAGGAGAATGGTCCCAAGTGAGACCATTACTTCTGAAACATTTGCACACATTAGAATCAGCTGGAGAAGTTTAATGAACAAAATGCTGGCATCTACCCCAGTGTTTCTGATTCAATAAACATACAGTGGGGCTCAAAATTTGCATTTCTAACTCATAATTTTCAGGCAATGCTGAGGGTTTTTGACTAGTAACCATATTGAGTAGGGATCCTCTAGATGACAAGGATTTGTATATACATGACAGCTGACAAAACGCTGGTCAAGAGCCCTGTTTCTCAAACATTACTGCATGTTACAATCACCTGGAGACCTTAAAACCAATGCCTATGCCATTTCCCAGATATTCTATTTTAATTAATCTGGGATGTAGTTGAGTGTATTAAAATGTTTAGAAGCTCCAGGGGTGATTCCACTGTACAGCTAAGTTTGATAAGCAATGGAAATTACTCTGAATTTTTCTTTACTTTTTTTCAACTTTTATTTTAGATTCTGAGGGTACAGTTTAGTTACAAAGGTATACTGTGTGATGCTGAAGGTTAGAGTATTATTGAACCTGTCATCAGGAAATGAACTGCGCATGCTACGGATCTAGGTTGCACACTCCTTATGAGAATCCAATGCCTAATTATCTGTTACTGTCTCCCATCACCCCGAGATGGGATCATCTAGTTGAGTGCAGACCCAATATGTAGGTTTTCAACCTTTGGCTCTCTCCTTTCCTCCTTCCCCTTGTATAGCAGAGGTCCCCAACCCCTGAGCCAAGGGTGGGTACCTGTTACCAGCCTGCTAGGAACTGGGCTGCACAGCAGGAGGTGAACAGTGGGTGAGGAAGCAAAGCTTCATCTGTATTTACAGCCACTCCCTATTGCTTTCATTACTGCCTGAACTCTACCTCCTGTCAGATTAGCAGCAGCAGCATTCGATTCTCATAGAAGCACAAATCCTACTGTGAACTGTGCATGCTAGGCTGCACACTCCTTTTGAGAATCTGATGTCTAATGATCTGTTACTGTCTCCTGTCACCCCTAGATGGGACTAATTGCAGGAAAACAAGCTCACTGAGTCTACAGTATGATGAGTTATATATTTCATTATGTATTACAGTGTAATAATAATAGAAATAAGGTGCACAATTAATGTAACGTGTTCCAGTCATCCTGAAACCGTACCCACCTCTCAAGTCTGTGGAAACATTATCTTCCACTAAATCAGTCCCTTGAGTCAGAGTTTGGAAAGTGCTGTTGTATCGTATCTCCCAAGGGTTCTCTGGATTTCTTGAATTTGCATGTCCACCTCTAGTGATTGGGGAAACTTTTGTGAACTACATCCTCAAATGCATTTTCCAAGTTGCGTACCCTCTCCGTTTCTCTCAGAAATGCCGATGAGTTATAGGTTTGATTTCTTTACATAATCCCATATTTCTTGGAGGTTTTGTTCACTTTTAAAAATTCTTTTGTTTTTTCTTTGTTTTTGTCTGACTGGGTTTATTTGAAGGACTGGTCTTTGAGATCTGACATTCTTTCCTCAGGTTGGTCTATTAAGTTGTTAATAATTCCAAGTGTATTATAAAATTCCTGTAGTGTTTTTCAATTCCAGAATTTTTTTTTCTTAAAACAGTTATATCATCTTTCTACTCTTGGAATATTTTGCTTGCTTCCTTGGATTGTGTTTCATCTCCTCCAGAATCTCACTGACCTTCTTTGCCATCCAAATTCTGAATTCTGTATCTGTCAGGCCTGGTGTTCCTATATCTTTTGAAAGTTGCTGTCACTTGGATAAAGCTTTTGTTTTTATATTATTTCCCAAGGGTTTGACTTCGGTGTATGTTGAGTATAGTTGACTGGCTTCATTTTTTGGTACTTTCAAAGTCCGAGTCTCTGTGCAGGATCTTTATCTGTGGCTAGATTTCTGTGTTGGGTTTCACCAGCAATGTGTGCTGGGAGAATTTTTATTTGGTGGTGTAATTCAGGCATGATCCAGTAGATGGCTAAGACGCGTAATATGAATAGTAAGGGCTGACAAGCTCTTAGGTGCTCACCTATTTTTGTATTTTGTATTTCAGTGCATTTGCAGCAGTATTCTGGGGTGTGGGAGACAGGATGGTCAAGAGATGACCCTCTCACCAAGTCCATTTCTAGGCCTTTTGGGGAGCCCTCTTCAATTACTGGGCAGCACTCGCCTTTCCTTAGCCTGAGGGATGCCCTGGTGGGCTGCACTCCTCTATTCCTTAGGGGTGGCCCTAACCGAAGGTTGCTAAGTTGTCAAGATCCAGCTCCCTGGATCTCATAGCAACCTAACAACCTCGGTTCCCCACTGGTCCTCTGTACTTGGCAGAGTCAGGGCAGGTTGTGGGTACATCTGTGGGTTATGTGTTGATACAGTGGGTCAAGGGTGTAGGATGTCTGGGTAGGGCAGGATTGCCATGGTTATGCAGCTGGTGTGGCACCCATGGCCCAGGGTTTTCTGTCCAGCAGACAGACAGTTGTGGGGCCTCCCCAGCCCACGCTTCCCCTACAATGTCTCTTTCCAGGGTCTGCCTGGAAGCTAGCCGAACCAGCCAGCTAGCTTTGTCTGAAGTCTTCTGCACTGAGTTCACCGGACTGTTTATTGTTACCACCTTTGGGGCTCCCTCAGGCCGAGGCCAGAGCTCCCAAGCAGGCTATTCCCTTCCTGGGCTGGGCTTGTGGAGGGAGGCACACCCAGCTCCCAGGCAGGCCCACAAGCGTATATGCCTCTCACTTCTTAGTGCTCTGAGAGTGGGGCCCCCTCCTCCCCTTGAGCTTCAGCCACATGATTTCAGCTCAATATTCCTTAGCTGTGTGTTCAAACGTTTAGGTATTGGGACCAGGCCCATGGCTTTGTCCTCTAGCTCCTCAGGGTCGAAACTGGCCGTGCTAGGGAGCAGGCAAAGTGCCCCCAGGCTGGCAAGAAAGCACTGAGGCGGTGCAGTGGAGACAGCGCTGTGCGCATCCTCTCGCAGGAGTGGCCCTGGCGGGAGGACCCTTGTGGTTACATTTTGCTGCAGCTGCCCCATGCACAAAACCTTCTGAGCTCCATGCAGGCTCACGCTCTCCCTCTGTCTACACTCCAGGCAATTCCACCAGGCAATTCAAATGCCTATGAGGGGATGTGAGGGCAATCTGGCTGCGACATCTGTCACATCGTTGATCGCCATAGTCGATTCGGCTGATCTGGCTGGCTAGGCAGGTGTCCCCTTCCTCCCTCCCTGCTCCATGTGCGTCCTTCCCAAAGCTGCACGGTCCGTTGAAGAGGATGACCATCTCTGACAGAGGGACAGAGGAGGACCGGTCTCCGGTCAAGGATGTATAAGGAACTGCGCTCCCTTGCTAGAACCTCCAAACAAGCTTTCAAAGGCCTATGTGGGTCGTGGGATCGCTTGTAGCTAAGGCTTCAGAGGTCCGTGGCGGGAGTGTGTTGCCCTGCAGTTCTTTAATTCAGCGCCTCCTTAGGACCTGTTCAGGGCTGGGAGCTGGTTCTGGCATTTGGCAACTCTGTGCAGGATTCCCAACTTCCTCCCTCTTCCACCTTGTTGTCTGCATCACCTCTCTATTCACTTTCAGTGTTTTCTCTCAAAAGATCTGTTCAAAGTGTGATGGCTTAGTGGACATTTTTATTTCTCTTGGTAGGAGCAGTGCTTCTCGACTGCATCTACTTAGCCATCTTCTCTCTTCAATCTACTCTGAACTTTAATTCATAGATTCTGTAATCTTTACACACGTCTCATCCTGAAACTCACCCATCCAGAAAGCACTCATTTCCTCAAGTTGCTAGTTTGTTTCAAGCATGTGCTGAACTGCAGAAGCTGGAGTGCCAGCTGAGAAACCCAGTAGACAGTGCCTCTGTGAGTTTCTCCTCTAAGACAGTGCCTTTTTGGGTCTCAGTCTCTGCTACTTACTGACTGTGTGATCTCAGTTCAATACGACATTTAAGTTCTTTCTTTTGTCTCCTGTTCTAGGTAAGTATAGGTTATTATAAGCATACATGAAAGAACTTGGAACATGCTTGGAAACGCTCAAAAGGTCATAGAGAAGAATTATTATTAATGTATAGGAAGATGGTGTTTGTATATGGTACACAATAGATCTTTTTAAATTATAGCACTTCTCATTGTCAAAATACAGTCCCAGATGACCTGTTATATGTGGATCCCAAATAATATTGTTACAGAGCAGCAGCTCTTATGCCACCTGCTTGATAAAGTTTTCCAGGGTCCAAAGTAACCAATGTGATTATAATTCTACAGTATAAACATGTAACAGCTTATTCTGTTCTTACCTTACGAGTATCTCTCCTAATATAATTCACACATTGAGGACAGAAGCAATGAATTCTCCACGAATATGCTCACTTAAGTAGATGCTAATTGCCTTAAACTACATTACTTCTCTGCATGTGCGAGGATAAAATATTACTTCTTCTTCATTGTTAAAAGCAAAAAGATATTCAGACTCTTCTGATTCCAGAAGATGTTTTAAAATAATTATTTAGTAAAAAGAGAAATGTAGTTTTATTTGGGGAAATGTGAGTTTTCAAAATTCTTTATATAATGGCTCCCTCTTCTGGCCAGTGTTACAAAATGCAGTTCGGTCTCATACCCTACAAATAAATTAGTATGAGTCTAAAAGAATAATACAACTTTTTTTCAGAAACTTCCACAAACTTGACGAACTGCTTCAATGAGATTTTTACTCTGGTCATTGTTTAAGTGTATCCTCTCTTTCTAACGGTGCCATGTAAAAGCAAATGTGGCTTTATACCTTTTGTCCCCTCAGATTTTCTTTGTCAACTCTCGATTCTTACCTCTCTGTATTTTTCCCTTGACACTCAAGAGTCCTGCTACTAATCCCAAGACTTCAAGCAGACTCGCTGTCTCCTGCTCTGTACCCAACTTTTCGTTCTAACACAGAAGCAATTTTATAAAATATATGCTGAAAAAAAGCAATGGGAAATTGTGGATAGCTGCACTAACACACTAGTAAAGTTTGGTTCCTAGAGATGGAATATCTAGCAAAAAGAAAAATGCTCGATAAATCTCTATCTAAAAAGTATATGAGATCTTTTGGGGTTTATGAGCCCCACAAAACCAATTCCTTAGTAGGAAGGAAAACCTGTTGAAAAGCAAGATTAATTTTAAGTGAATATAAACATATATATTTGAATAAAAAGGAATTACAATTAACCTACTTACTGTTTGGGTATAAATTTACAAAAACATTGTACTCTTCATCTATTTTATTTCTCAGTTAACATTTTTAGCGAATTTCTTCTTCATCCTTTTCCTTTTTTTGTTATCTTGCACGTCCCTCACTTGCAGAGAGAATGTCCGTAATGACCTGAGCTCATTCTACGTAGTAAGGTAGAAAGGAGGTTTGGCAGTGGAGAGGAGGATGCTGACTGTTAGTTATCTTCTGTTATAAATTTCATGTGTCTGAATCCTTCTCCTCACCCCAACTTGTTAGAACAAATCTTAGCGATGTTTGGCTTTCTGGGGATTTCTTTTATATTTACACTGTATAGAAAGGAAAAGGATGAAGAAGAAATTCGTTAAAAATGTTAACTGAGGAATAAAATAGATGAAGAGATCATCATCTAGAATCCGGTACATACATATCCAACACTGTGATTGTTGTTATTGTTGTGATTATTATTATTAAGGACCAGAATTATATTGCCTATTTTATTCACTTTTTTTTCTTCAGTACCTAGCATTAAGCCCTGACATAGTATGCTTTTAATAAATAATGACTTAATTAATTAATTACAAAAATATAATTGGCTATCATTTCTTTTCTTTATATATTTAACTTCAAAAAATATAAGGCTTCATTTATGAGTTAGTGAAAATAGTATGTCCACTGGAGGTTCAAAAGAGCTTCAATAGTTGCTTTAATGTTAGAGTTTTCGATATCCTATTTATTAAATATCCTATTTATTCCTTCTTAGAGTTTCTTCATATACTTTTTAGGCAAGGGATTATTGTCTTTTCATTTAAAAACTCTCTAAAATATTTCAACACTAAAATATTAGATAAGACCAAGTAATTTTTTTCTGCCACATTTGTAGCATAAAACAGTAGAGAAGTTTTTTATTTCTTATTGAGAATTTAATACAGAAGGTATCTTTGTCTCAGCATAAAAATATTTAATTTCTTGCATATACTCTAACCCAAGAGACATACTGACAGGCTCAATATATACTGGTGTAAGTAAAAGCTGTTATTGTGGCCCAGAGCACTCTAATACATATATATCTATCTATCAGTAATGAAGGCACTGATGTTGATTAAAGAGTCCCATTCCCAGGGCCAGATATGTATGGGATGTATGATATTTAATTTTATTTATTTCACTGAGGCAAACAGAAGAATAAAGCTTTCTTTTGTGGCTACTTCTTGGCAGTATCAAAGACAAAACCATTAGATGGTCCTACTTCCAAATGTCAATTCTACTGTAGAAGACACTCCTAAACAAAATGTATACAGAAAACCTCAATTACAAACCTTCGTTAAACTAGCTCCCTGGTCCTGAGGGCAGGCCCCCATGAGATTCAAAGTTCCATCCTAAGCAACCTCATATTTATGTACTGTTCATATGATCATAATTAGAATAACTATACGTATATGTTTTTAAAAAGATTTCCCAAAAGAGCACTGAAAGTATTTCTAATTATTTTAACCATTTTTCATCTTTTAAAAAAATCTTGTAAGTTCATGTATATGTAAACTCATTTAAAAGGTCTAGAAACAGATAAGCCATATATTAAGTAATCTAGGTCATAGGATTGGCTATTGTTTTTCTAATTTTTTATACTTTTATGAATTTCATTTTGTCTAAATGTTTATTTAAAAAATTAAATATGAGTTAATTTTATCAGCAGAGAAAGGAGATATACTCTGGCTTATCAAAAAAAAAAGAAAGAAAAAAGAAAAAACCTTTACAATATTTCATTAAACAAACTGGACCATCTCCCCTGAACATTATGTTTATGCACCCGAAAGCAGAAGGCGGAAGGTGAGGGTGGTTTTGACAATACAGAGGGGGCACACCCAGGCCTATCTCTATTGTACAAGGCTTTTTTGCAAAATCTCCCGTGTTTAGGATCAATGGAAAATTACTTGGCATTTGTTCTTCTGAATATGGCAGCCACATGAATACTGTCTTATTTTCCAAAGCTCACTTCAGTGATTTGTGTACCTTCCTTGCCATAATCAATGGATCTTGAAAAGCTTTAATTAAAACTACAAAATAACTAGCTTCTGAGTAGTTATTGGTAATTTATTCTGTGTAAGTGCAGAACAATAAATAATACTTGCAGCTCTCAAGAACATTATTATGCTTTTGAATAACAGTCACTCATTTTCATACTTGCTGTCACTATCTCAGCAAAGCTCCTCATCTCTTCCCAGCTAGGTTGTTGCAAGAGCTTCCTGTTTTCAATCTTTTTTGGCATAATGTTTCCGAATGAATCTTTCTAAAGCTCAATGTTCATAGAGCTGGTGCTGATTAAAGACATTGATTGTGCTCCCATTATCTAGAGAATGAAAACCAGACATCATTTGTGTGCTATACTCATCAACTAATTCTAACCTGTTTTGTTATTTTAACCTTCTGCTCTTCCCCCGTTCCTTCCTGTCACTCCAATCAGTCAGAGCTACGCCTCTGAATGTATTATATACTATCATGCATCAATTCTTTGGCTGATGCTGTTTTGCATTTATTTTATCACTCTGAAGTGTCTTTCCCTCAGTCTACAGAAGTCCTCCAAGTTATCTGAGTACAGCCCTTGGAGACTGTCAAGGAGAGACATGTGCTTGGCATGTGCTCAGGAGATGCTGCTCAAAAGATAAGGAGCCAATTATTTCAAGAGAGGAGCCAATGAGAAGAAGGGCATTACCGGGGGGACACTCCAAAATCAACATTGGACGAAGGCAATTCTCAAATTGCAGTTAAAGTGGGAAGATTAAGAACTCTGAGAGTTGATAAAAATGACTTGCCAAATCAGACAATCTGAGCAAGTCAGAAAGCAAATGTGAGAGTTTAATTAGTGGATGAAAAAAAATTAAATGAGGTATCACTTTGTAATCAGAAAGGCCAGTTCAAGGGTACTGTTATCATATGCACCCTTTAGAGCTGTGCCCTTCTTGTGGTTTGGCATCCTTTGCAGGATTGGGGGATACTCACTGGACACCTGATTCTTCTTGGCCTACTTTAATCCAATCTCCTCTATACCATAAAACTTTTTCAGGTAACTTCAGCACATGGGTGTCATAGCTGCCTCTGACTTCACAGCATCTGTTATCTCTAGGCTTCATTTGGCAATGGATCATATGATTGCCCTATGATTTTGTTGTGAATTTTTGTACTATAATTTATAAATATGTACATTTTTATAGCACTTTCTACAGTTATGTCTAATATGACTTTTTATTAGATTGTGAAACTAAAACTTTTTTCAGTATGGAGATTTATCTCTTTAACATGTATCTTCCTATTAATCTAACATAAAAATATACTCTTTATGGGCATCAAAAGTGTTTATCATTTATATTTATTTTTATTTTTAAATTTCTCTTATAATCATTCCCAACAAAAACAATATTTATTGCATGACCAAAAATATGTTATGTTAATTCACTCTTCTCTTTAACTAGGCCTAAAATCTAAGCTGGCAGTTCCATCTGTGAAACCATCTCTGAAACTGTCAAAAATTACACCAAAGGGCTCATTCAGAAATAATTCTGTTGAATAAATTTCATAAATAATATATATGCAGTTCAGAGTTAGATTCAAGAAAGCATATATTTCAGTTTGGATAATTTGGATATGAACAATAAAAACTCTGACTTGCTTAAGCAGAAAATAATGTACTGCAAGAATATTCTGTAGTTCAAAATTCATGGGAAGGCTTAAGAAGACAACTCAGAAAAAAAGGTAAGAACAAGGCTGTGAAGATTACAAGTAGCAGACCCGTTTAAGTGCCACTATCCAGTTGAACAGGGCTCAGACCACTTTCTTCCTTGTATTCACTCTGCTCAAGTTCTTAGCCTTGGGAGAGAAAAAAAAAAAAAATCAAGATAGCTTCACCTGAGTCATTTTCTCTTCTCAGCCATCAGAGAGCAAGACATCTTAACTATACAAAAATGAGAAGAAACTATTTTCCCAAAGTAAATCTAGTAGTCACCAAAAGGGGAATAATGGAAACAAGGCTTCCCAAGAAAACAGGAAGAACTGATGTAAATTATAGTCCAATGCATATATCTGTGAGGTTTTGTAGCTCAAGGTTCATTCTGGTGAATGAATACTATCATCAGTTTAGAAATAAAGCAGTTGGAATGACTATGCTGAGGCTTTAAGGCAAATTTAGGCAGCTCCATGTACGCAGTATGGATATGAGCTTTTGGGTAGAAGGCACAATCAAGTCAATTATGAGTGTACAGTGGCCAGTTTGCCAGGTGAGGATGCCTTCAGGATCCAAACCTCACTGTCTACTTGGATTCTCCTCTGAGGTCACAGTGGTAATTATTCCTACTGGTTCACATTGAATGGGAGCTCTGTATGGGACAGGTAAGTGTTTTACAGTACAGGTGGGAAAAGACATACTTTACCTAACATAAATCCCTAAACCCTAGAGTTGGTGTAACCAAGTGGCATATGGTTTCAGAAATGTACTCAAGGATACAGGCACTGGGTGAGATAAAGCTGCCCAGTTATGCATCAGGCATCTCTAAGCAATGGCTAGGTTCTTAAAAATGCTTCTTTCTAAAATTCAGTATCTGGGTATACTAACAAATCTAAAAAGCATTTGCCAACTGACTTTACTTTGGGAAAAGAATAATACTGTAAGACTAAGATTAAATAGAGCAGAATTGATCATAGAAAGTTTTTAAAAAGAATGATTTATCTACAGTATGTATTTCTCATGCTTGCATTACTTTTTCACTGATTCTGTTATTTTAAAGAGTAGTAAGTACGAAGCTTACTCTGCAAGAAAATTCAAATTAGTCTATTCTTAGCAGTGGGGCCCAAAGTTCTCATGACTTCTTGGAGACAGAGAACAGTTATTGAGAAAGTGCAATTTCTTTTAGAGTGAGGAGAGCCAGTCTCCGCATTTACATATTTTAAAGAATGATTGTGGTTGCATATGCTGTTCAGAACTGAGCAATATATTTTATCTTGCTAATGAGTATAATAAACCTAGGCCAAAAAATTTACAATGTCTAGAACATGAAGGGCAGACTGAAAATATCAGTACATTTTTTTTTCTTTGTAGGGGAAACAGAGTCAGGAAACAGTGAGTATGTTCTCAATTTTTTTTAAATAAACACAAGAAACAAGAAGACAGTAAGTCCCATTTTAATAGGTAAATATGGTACTTCAGTTAGAGAACAGACATCTTTAGACTGGTTGATCAGAAATCTTTAAATCCCTTACTAAATATCTGGAACTTGACTTCTAAAAATGATATTTATATCTGTTAATTTCTTGTTAGGAAGTGATTAAATGTATGAAGTTATTTTACTTCATGGAGCAAAGGGACTAAAGAAAAGACTAGGAAATTTTAATTTTTATGATACTCCAAGGATTAAATAGAAAGATGGATCCATATCTGTCTTTCCTTCCTACCAACTAGCTGTGAGGAAATTTAAAAGTTATGTTCTACTGCAAAGTGAAGCTCACTACAGTCAGAGTACACTAAAGAAAAGTAAAAATACAAAGCAATTAAGACTTCATCTGAACATTATGCCTTCTCCAAAATAGCTACATTTAAATGTTTCATTCAGTGCACACAGAAGATGTCCAATATCTTATACTCATTTCCCCTACATAAAGACAGCATTGGAGACTCAACACAAAAACATTGGTAAAAACATTTTTACATGTTCCAAAATCACTGTTTAACATGGATATTGCCGTCAGCAGACATTAAAACCATTAAAGCCAATTTAAACATGGCCAGGAAGTTGTAACGTTGTACTAAAGGGCACATCACTAAAGTGTCTTAATTCCATCTGCAGACATTAAACCAATATGAAAGCTAGTAATATTACTTACTCTCTATAGAGCACCTCCTTGCACAGGAAAATAAAGGAAACATTATAAAGAAGCTCTATAATGATGGTTTCTCGATAAAAAATTCTTTCTACTAAGGAGGATGTTCTTATAGCAAATTTCCAAAGCAATGAACTAGGAAATATATAATTCTACTTTATACTACTTTTGGAGGTGCATAAAAGTTATGTGTGTGTTGGGAGGGTGGCAAGTAAATAAGTTAGAAGAAACTGAAATGTTAGTGTAGCTTCCAAAGCTATTAATAATTCTGATTACTCATCTGAATTCATGTTTCCTGGAAGTGCTTCCTAGAGACAATAGTCCCTCTGACTTCTTTGTCGCTGGTGGCTAGAGTCCCTATTTCATCCAAACATTTCAAATCCTAGGCAGGGAACATCATTCAGCCTCAGTTCTCAGTACCTCTTGATTTACTGTCTGATGAGGTCACGTTCCTGATAAAAACAGTGGGGGAATAAAGCTCTTTTAGATCACGGTGGAACAAACCACTCGATGAAATTGCTTTGGGGAAACTCAATCTGATTTTATAGAGAAATATATCAAGTATTCTCCCCCAAGAAAACGCTAACCGGGATGATGTCCACTTGACGACTTCCACTAGACGTAGAAAACACTGACCACAAAATGTAAAAGTGCTAATGTATTTTGAAATTCCAGAAATATTTGTATATGCACTTTAAAAAGGTTATCAAGAAGCAAAACAATATGAGAGTTTTAGGCAGTGAACAGTTAGTTCTTCCTAAGGGCCTTCTTATCACTTAAATCCTTCCCCAGATAAGGGGCTGAAAATTATTTAGTTCTGTAATGCAGCACTCTTCTTAATGAAGTATTTCATTAGCTTTTCTTTATCTTTCACTGGATTCACATTAAAGCTGTGCGAGGTTTCAGAATAGCATTTCTAAGATGAAAGAACTTTAAAAGGAACTTAAAACATACCAGCACTGCTTTCATCAATAGAGGCAAGTATACATTCAGCGGCTCGTGCACGCAGAGCACTGTTCCAGGTGCTGAACAAAACTCAAATAATGCCTGCCTGCCCAGAGCGTACATTCTAGTGTCTGTATGCTGAGTGAGGAAGCAAAAGGCATGTCCAAGTATTTAAAAAGCTAAACAAATAAATGAACAAGATAATTTCAGATAGTTCTAGGATGAAAGGAAGTTAGGGTGCTATAAGAAGAAATGATCATAAGGAAGAGGGTGGGAGAGGGTTAACTTGGATTGGTTTTCTAAGGAAACACCTTGCTGAGGATGTCACACCTCATGTAAGGCTAAAATTACCAGAAAAATGAGTTATTTCAAGACCTAGAGTCATAACAGTCCAGACAAAAGGAACAGTATGTGCAAATCTTTTCAGGTGGGAATGAATGCCACCCATTGGAAGAAAGAAAACCTGGTGTGAATGGGGGGAAATAAGATCAGAGGCAAGCGAGGGCTAGATTACGTGGGCTTTGATAAGTGGTTTGAGTTATCTTCTAGACACATTAAGCAGTGCAACAGCATACTTTTATTTACTTTTTTAAAAAAAAATTCAGCTTTTATTTTGAATACAGGTATACAAATGTAGGTTTGTTACATGGGTATATTGCATTCAGGTAAGGAGCGTAATACCCAATAGGTACTTTTCAATCCATGCTCCCTTTCTCCCCACTCCACTGGTCTACTCTGTCTATTGTTCCCATATTTGTGTCCACGTGTGCTCAAAGTTTAGCTCTAACTTATAAGGCAGAACATGCCGTATTTGGTTTTCTGTTCCTACATTAATTTGCATAGACTCAGGACTTCTAGCTCCATCTGTTGTTTCAAAGAAATTATTTCGTTATTTTTTATGGCTGCACTACAGGAAAAAAACAAAATATGCAAGAAAAAAACCCAGAAATTAGAAATCATCAATAAATTTATGAAAGAAAACCACTGGTACTGCTTTTCAACTGAGTTGTCCCCATTTTTTCTCTTGCTTGTAACCAGTGTTTTCTTAATGATAATAAAGCCTGAAAAAAAAAGTGTGGTTAGGAAATGTTGGTATATGGTTGGAATTTAAAGGATTTGGTAATTATTTCATCCAGCAGCAGTTAAAGGATTATACCCCAGCCTTGGCCATGGCTGACTAGAAAACAAAGCCTGAGGCAACCACAAAAGCAACAAATGACAGGGAAATGTGAGGTGGGTTGGGGAAAATATGAAACAAATTCAAGTGGTACATGAGAAGGCTGGCCTGCTTCATGAAGAGACACATCCAAAAGGATGTCTTTGGTCAAGCTATGCAATAACACCATGCTTTGGAACTGTCCGTAAGTCGAGGAAAAAGAGAAAAATCAACCGGCTGCTTCCCTTTTCCCCTTGGTAAACATTTTTTCATGGAAATTTGATGCTTTACCCCACTTTGGGGCTGGGCCTACTGATATTTTGGCAGTCTCAAAAGAGGCCAGATTTTACCTCTGTGGCCCAGTTCTTCATAGGAGCCCAGGAGCATGAGAAGAGGAAGAGATTTCCTGCAGTGGTATCAATGTTCCGTCACCATCCTGTGTCAGTAGCAGGTGCAATAGCCTAAAGAAGCAAGCAGCTGAGGTTTCATGGCACATGAGGCCAAGGAGACATGAGTTGACTATAAGGGTCAATCATACAATACAGCCCTGAAGCCAGCTGCTTTAAGCGTTTTCTAACAAAACCTAAGGGTCTAGTTTTTTTTTTTGAGTCAACTTGGATGTTTTATGTAAAAAAATAATAATAATAAAATATGTTTCATCTCTAAGAACAAAAATGCTTTAAAATTTGAAAAATCTGTCTATGGCACATATACAAACAAATATACATACATATTCTATATAGAATATAAATATATTCTTAAAAATCTGGAAACAGTCTTTTTTTTTATTTTCTAATAAGCAATTCTTTAAAGAGTTTTCTTTTTCTCCCAGAAATAAGCTAGACTTTATCTTAGCAAAGGTGGAGAAGCTTGCTGGGATGAAGAAACCTGGTTACGTGATCTCTTTATCCCAGATCCCACCTGCCTGAGCTGGATCTGACCCACTTGATAGGCTTTCAAAGTGTCCAGCAAGCCTGGAGTTAACCAGGCATCTAGCCCATTGGACACAGGCCTGGAGGTTTTCACACTCCTCAGAGAGCAAAGACTTGTCCACCTACTTTCTAGTTTGGTAATTTGTGTGCTAAGATTCAGTCACTGTTTAGATAGCGGTTTGTGTGTATATTTAGTTTGAGCTATATGAGCACTTTTAAAATCCTTTATAAACTTGAGTTTGAAGCCAATTTTTACTTTAGATTTTTTTTCCTTCTCTCCTATCCAAAAGATGCATATTTAGATAAGTCTTTGGTTTTAAGTTACAACTATTTGGCCATACTATTAACAGAAACATTTGTGCTTTTAACTACAGCCTCTCATTTTACAACAGTGAAAACAGTAAGATCATAATTAAATCAAGCCTGCAGTGGGTCTCTCCAGAATTTGGCCATTGTATGCTTCTAACTTCTACACTAAGTGAGGAAAAAAAACAAAAAAAAAAACAAAAAAACAGTGTGATCCCAGGATAAACCTTTCTGCTTATCCAATAATGGTGGAAAAACTTTGGAAAGGACTAAACTGTATGCCCTCAAAATATCCTCTTATGACCTCTGCTTTTCTAACTTTTGGTAAGAGTCAGAAAACAGTAACTTGATGTTATAGTTTCTGACAACGGTTTAAAGTATAAGTATTCTAGGATCATGGTTAAGGGCAAATTATTATGCTTTCAATATCAAATGTGTGGATTGGAAGGTTGATATCTTTTGTGAACAAGCATACAACGTCTTAAGCAAAGCACTTCATAGGAGGAGGATATATGGTATGACTTCCTCTCGCTAGAAACTTCTAACAGCCTTTCTGCCAATTCATTTCTTTTCTGTTGAGTTGGGAATGAACATATAATCATGTACCAATTTCCCACCGATACCAACAGTGTCCCCAAGTATTTTAGAAATAGCGTAATATTGAGACTGTAGGGAATAACTTCTGTTTTTACTAACAAATCTTTTAGAATCTGCCAGATTTGAATATTCTCTCTTCATATCTAAATTAGAAATTTAATAATATTAAATCATATGTTATTACCATTAAATCCTTGACTAGAATTACTGTTTTCTATTTTTAATTTAGAAATAAGATATTGTCAACAATATAGAGACTACTTACACATTTTAGGAAAACTAGTGATAACTTCTGGCAGTGGAGAAAATTCTGGTACAGATTTATCTCTGGTCAATAGAAAAATTTCAGGACTTTGATGGTTAATTGTTTTTGTAAACTTGAGTAGTCCAGAGATGTCCACATTAAACATTGTTTCTGGGTATGTCTGTGAGGTGTTTCTGGATGGAATTAGCATTGAACCTATAGACTCAGTAAAGCATATTTCCCTCCCTAATGAGGTTGAGCAGCATCCAATCCTTTTGAGGGCCTGAATAGAACAAAAGATGGACAGAAAGAGGAGCTTGCCCTTCTTTGTCTGCCTCAGTGCTTGAGCTGTGACATCTCGTCTTCTCCTGTGCTTAGACTGGGATTCACATCATTGGTTCCTTTGGTTCTCAAGCCTTCAGACTCAGGAAAAATTACACCACCAGCTTTCCTCGGTCTCCAGCTTACAGATGGCAAGTTACAGGATTTCTCAGCCTCCAGAATCTCATAATAAATCAATCAATAATAAATAAATAGATACCTAAATACATAGGTATAGATGTCGGTTCTATTTCTCTGGAGAACCTTGACTAATCTGAAGTCTAAATGAGGGAGGCAGCAATTAGCATGAATAGGCTGTAGTTATCAAAAGACATGACACAGAAGCATGGGAATAGCGTAATGTATGTTGGTCTCCATTTAAATCTCCTTTATCAGAACAGTGTGCAGATTTCCCCCTCCTGTCAATGTTGATATCAACAGCTCAGAGCTTCCCCTCTTCTGCAAAATTGCTGTAGGCCAATAGGAGCAACCTCTTCACCTGGAAATGCGTAGAGAGACCTGTCCCTTTTCCCTAGGGGAGCATCTGATGTCTTAAAAACCAACTGGTGTTTGGTACAAGAGCCTGCCCTGCTTCTAGGGAACCCAACTGTGGTAGGTTGGAGAATGACGTTTATATAAAAGTTCCTATTTTTTTTCCTTTTTATAGCATAAAACTAGGAACTTACTAATTCAAACACCTTTATTGGGCCATTTAACTTCTTGGACCACTTTATAACCTCTTGGACTGTATTTTATCCATTTTGGCCCTAATTTCCCAGAAATCCTATTGTTAGGAATAGCAGAAAGTGAGTAGAAAGAGAGTACAACTATAATTTCTGACACTTTCTAAAGCCAGGTTTTAATGAAAGAGCTATATTAAAAACAATTAATATAGTTAAAACAATTAATATAGTTAAAACTAAGCTCTTAGCAGAAACTGAATGATATCTTGAGCAACTTCTATGAAGGATTATGCATTATGAGATCTGTTGTAATGCCTGTGTTTGAATAATACATGGGCTAATGATTATTTGTGTCTGAATTAACGCACACACACACACACACACACACACACACACACACACAAGTATATTCAGTGAAAACTAAAGTTCTCATCCATAATATGCATGATCATTCTTACACAAACATGTAACTTCCTTTTCCATAAATGTCTTAAGTCCAACCAATGTAAATCCAGTCTTAAATAAGCCATTCACCCTTTCCATCATTCAGCAAGTATTTTTGAGAGGCTATCATCAGCCAAACTTTATGAAATGCACTAAGATACACTGTGAACAATTCCGTTTCCTCACAGAGCCTATAGCCAGTCAATAATACAGCCTAGAAATGGCCAATACAACATAAAAGTGGTGAGTGCTCTGAAGAAGGAACTACCAGGAGAGCACAAATGAGAGGCACTTAACTAGAAGCTGAGTCTGAAGAGCCTCCTGAAACCACCAAAACAGAAATTGGAAGAGTGAGGTAAGGTACTGCTCAGATAGAGGAAAGGAGAGATGCTGAGGCCCACAGGTAGAGCACCACGTATCTGAAGAACTGAAATTAGTTCAGATTGGACAGAAGATAGAATGCAAAGGGAAAAAGTGATACAGTGTGATGCTTAAATGCTCAATAGTCCATAGAAAAGTCTGAAGTCTTGAGTCAAAGGCAGAGTCTCTTGGAAACAGACTCAGAGGTTGAGGTTTTCATATGGGATGTTTATGGGGAGAGCTTCCAAGATCTATACCTGTGGGGAAGCAATGAAAGCCAATTGCCCAACTTCTCTCTGTATGTAAAGAGGGAGAAATTTGGCTGTAATATAGCCACAACAAAGGATTCAGACAATTCCATGGGGAACTCTGACATGGGGATGGACCTTCAGAGTTATTAGCAATTGGGATGGGGCTAGAATTTTACATGCCAAGTGGTGCATACATTGGACATAGGCTTTATAGCCTACCCCCAAGGAAGGATGTGACCTTGGGCAAGTTGGTCCTTTTCTGCTGAGGAAAAGTCCCAGGAAGGAACACAGCTGAGAATGGTTGGCTGCAATACTGCAATAAATGTTTCAGTTCCTGTGGGTGGGGGTAGCATCTAGGAAGTGCACCGCATTGTAAATAAAGCATGTTAAAGTTATATTTTAATAAATCAGGTTAGGACAATGAAAAGACTGGGATTTAGCCACGGCAGGAACACAATCTGTTTTATATGTAGAAAGGTCTTTCTGGCTGCAATATGAGCACAGACTGGAGAGAAGCATGACTAGAGGCAGACAGACTAGTTGAAACTTGGTTGCAAAAATCCAGGCAACAGATTACGGTGGCCTGCGGTAGGGTAGGGGCGGGAAGAATGGACAGTTCTAAATGGACCTGAAAGAAGTAGGAGAGGCAAGACTTAATGACTGAATGTAAACAATTTAGATGGGGAGTATTGTAAGTTGTGTCCCAAATTTCTGGCTTGGGCACCTATGCTACAAAACAAAGCAAGAGAAGCTGATTGTATGTCACTGAATTTTTTTAAAGGTAGGAGGGAGTGCGATGGTGTGAATGTTAAACTCAACTCTGGAAATGTTGAATTTAAAGTAAGTTTAGTAGAGACATATACTAAAAATCACACGTAACGGTCTAGAGCACAGGAAATTTATTTGAACCAGAAATAGGAATTTGGAGACCATCAGCACATAGGTGGTAATTGTATCCAATGAAGTGATCAATATGGCCTTGAAAAGTTTATAAAGAAAAAATAGAAAGCCTAGGATAAAATCATAAAGCTTTTTTTTTTGTTTTTGTTTTTTAGCAATGCATTCATTAAATTCCCACTCTACGCTTTTCACTTGAGTAAGAAGGACAGTGGAAAAGAAGGGTAGTATTTTCTGAACACCTTTGATGTGCCAAACATATTACCTCATTATCTTATTTTACAATCCTGTGATTTTAGGATATCATCTCCATTTTACAGATGAGATCAAAGGCTCAGAAGATTGAAACAAGTTCTATAAGCCACAATACTATTAATTGGTAGATCCAGAATCTCACTTCAGATCTGTTTAACTGAGTTTTCTTATGATTTTGTCACTATAGTATTGCTAACTACAAATGATTTGGAATAAAGATTTATTATGAATTATTATTATTATTATTATTATTATTTTTTGGAGACGGAGTTTCGCTCTTGTTACCCAGGCTGGAGTGCAATGGCGCCATCTCGGCTCACCACAACCTCCGCCTCCTGGGTTCAGGCAATTCTCCTGCCTCAGCCTCCTGAGTAGCTGGGATTACAGGCATGCACCACCATGCCCAGCTAATTTTTTTTTTTTGTATTTTTAGTAGAGATGGGGTTTCACCATGTTGACCAGGATGGTCTCGATCTCTCGACCTCGTGGGGATCCACCCACCTCGGCCTCCCAAAGTGCTGGGATTACAGGCTTGAACCACCGTGCCCGGCTATGAATTATGTTTTTAAAAGCATAGCTTCATTTTGGTTTTCATAATTTACTAAACTTTAAATACTAAAAAGTGGTACTAGAAACTAAAAAATTCACATCTGCTTTGGGAAACAGAGTCTCTCATGTTCTTAAACCTTAAAAATGTAACATATAAATTTGTTTTTGTCAAATGGAAAAACAGAATAAAAGGGCTTACTCTTTCATTAGCCACTTTGTAAAGGAAAGTTTGATTTATTCTGGGGGAATTAAAAATGTATAGCAATCGGTATTTAGGACAAAATTACCTCACAACAAAAAGTGTATGCACTATTAGCACTGATATTATTTATTCATGTGTAGCTAGAATTTCATCCCCACATAGGTTCCAGGCTTAAGAAAACATCTGAAAGAGTTTCTCGGGGCTGTGAGAAACCAGAAATATGCGGAAACTTGCCACGGGCTTTCTTGCAGGGGTTCTAAAAAAGAAAATCACACAAACCATCACTTCCATTGCTAGAGATGCAACAGCAATGCTTAATCAGCAGTCGGCTTCATCAGTAGTCTGAGCTAGTTTATATCTGTAAATGTTCTCTCTAACACACTTTAATCCAGAGTTAGAGCTCAGACTTCTACTAAGGAACTGAGAAGAGATGATAACCTGACCAGAGGGACTTTTTGGCTATGCTCAAAGTGGGGTAACCATTCATCAGCAGTTGTCCCGCTATGGGTATGTCCTCCCCATGGAGAAGAACTCCCATTCCTAAAGGAGCCATCCTTTTGCCAGTTTCAGTGGTGACGCCTGAATGCAGCATTAGCTTTTATAAGGTCATTTAGGTCAAGTGTGATTGTATCCGTGATACTCTTTGGAACTGCTAAGCCTTGAGTTATCGGTGTTAATTTATACATATTTCAGGAGTCTTTGCTATTCTTTACCAGGAACAGAGAGAAGATCTCCTTTTAAAATCTTCCTTTATCTTATTAAGTTTCTTTAGAAAGTTGGTTTTGACATTAAGATTTAACTAGGCTAGAAGCTGATTTGTAGTCCTAGAAAAATTCTCATGCTGCCTGATCAAAAAAAAAAAAAAAAGAATTTGAACTGTGCAGATCCTATTTATTATTAACACGGTTTTCAAAAAGGATAAAAATAAAAAAAGATTGTGTTTTCTTTTGAGAATGTAATATTATACACTTTTTACAATTTTAAGAGATGAAAATGCACTTAGATTTTGTCTCATTTATTTTTGTACATGATTACACAAGGAATATATTCAAGGTCATACAAAAAAGAGCATTTCATCATAAAGGTAGGATTATAAATCAAGTTTTTAAAATTTCAAATCCAAAACGTGTCGTACAACACCATTTTACCTTTTTTATAATTTCCTGATAAATAATAAACATGAGAAAGCAAATCGATGTGTGTTAAGGAAAAATGTTAAACCGTATATTCATAAATCTCAAGAACACACTGCAAGTTTATTCTAAAACTAAAGACTCACAGTTTTCTTAGGATGATGACATGGCTTAATTTTTAAATATCATGTACAGATTATCCCGCTAATGAATTTTTCTTTTGTCTTCATTTCTTTTTTCTTTTTCTTTTCTTTTTTTTTTTTTTTCAAAAGGTGTCCTCTGTTATTGAAGATACCAAATAAAATACATGGGCAGAAATTACTAGGCAATGGAACTTGATTCATTCTCCTGGAGAATATTTTTATAATGAAAGGTTGGCCGTTGTTCCTGTGATAATCATGATAATGCACAAATGCTTAACTCCAGATAAACTGACCATTTTCTTCTTTCTGAAATACTCCTCTCCTTTCCTTTTCCTTTCAAGGAGGCTTAACCAGATCACTCTTCCCTTTACTCTACAGTCTTCCTTGTGATGTCGCCATCTTCACTTTTTTTTTTTTTTTTTTGAGACAGAGTTTTGCTCTTGTTACCCAGGCTGGCGTGCAATGGCGCGATCTCGGCTCACCGCAACCTCCGCCTCCTGGGTTCAGGCAATTCTCCCGCCTCAGCCTCCTGAGTAGCTGGGATTACAGGCACGTGCCACCATGCCCAGCTAATTTTTTTATTTTTATTTTTAGTAGAGACGGGGTTTCACCATGTTGACCAGGATGGTCTCGATCTTTTGACCTCGTGATCCACCCGCCTCGGCCTCCCAAAGTGCTGGGATTACAGGCTTGAGCCACCGCGCCTGGCCCCATCTTCACTTTTCTATCCAAATCCCGCTTTTCCCAAGAAGGCGTCTCAGCCCACCAAAGGAAGTGGTGTTACTCTCCTGTAAACTTCAATGTATTTTCTGTTTCTAGCACACAACACTGATCATACTGTGTGATATTTCCCATTTGTATATTCCCCAGACCTTAAACTATCCACAAGGATTGAGTTGAGTGCTTACTTCTAGAAGATAGGTGGAGAAGAAGCAGAAGAACCAGGTTATCAATGAATGTTCCTTGCCTTTAGCTAGGGTTAGCTAGGACACAGCAGATGACTAAGTACATTAGAAGTAAGGATATTTGGGAAGCTTAATTAGTGGATCATTGGCTAGCACATACACTGAAAGTGGCCTTTCTATGTGAATAAGGAACACTTCTAAGCTTTCTACCTTTTCTTTAACTGACAAATCAGAATAAAAAGGAATTTTCTAAAAAAACAAACAAACAAACAAAAAAACTCAAAGAAAAAATTTCTAATCTAGTTGATTATATTTACCTGGATAAAAGTAGTCCTCCTGCCGGGCACCGTGGCTTAAGCCTGTAATCCCAGCACTTTGGAAGGCCGAGGAGGGTGGATCACAAGGTCAAGAGATCGAGACCATCCTGGTCAACATGGTGAAACCCTGTCTCTACTAAAAATACAAAAAAATAACTGGACATGGTGGTGTGTGCCTGTGATCCCAGCTACTCAGGAGGCTGAGGCAGGAGAATTGCCTGAACCCAGGAGGCGGAGGTTGTGGTGAGCCGAGATGGCGCCATTGCACTCCAGCCTGGGTAACAAGAGCGAAACTCCATCTCAAAAAACAAACAAACAACAAAAAAAAAACTAGTGCTCCTTTGGCTTACTAGGGATAAAAATTCCTGTCTTTACATGAGGGTGGCAAGAAGGTTAGAAGTGAACATAATGATCACCCATCGTGTGCCAGTTACTAACATATATTTTCCCAGTAAAGTTCACAACAATTCTATGAGGGAAGTATCGTCAGTCCTACTTTCCCCTACAAATTTTCCCTGAATGCTAATGAACCAAGATTATAGAGAGAGTATGGTCAATATGTGGTATTATAAGTAATATTTTTTCTGCTTTGTTCTATAAAATAAGTTTGTGTTAAGAAATGGAATAGCTGGCAGGACATGGTGGCTTATTCTTGTAATCCCAGCACTTTGGGAAGCTCAGGTGGGCCAATAACCTGAGGTTGGGAGTTTGAGACCAGCCTGACCTACATGGAGAAACCCTGTCTCTACTAAAAGTACAAACAATTAGCCAGGCTTGGTGGTGAATGCCTGTAATCCCAGCTACTAGGGAGGCTGAGGCAGGAAAATTGCTTGAACCTGGGAGGCAGAGGTTGCAGTGAGCTGAGGCCCACCATTGCACTCCACCCTGGGCAACAAGAGTGAAACTCTGTCTAAAAAAAAAAAAAAAAGGAATAGCTTATGTGTTTTAAGCATTCATAAGTATAACATATCAAATGTTATTATCTATTAAATAAGACAGAATTCATTAGGGCTCAAAATAATAAATGTCAAATGACTAATATGTTAAATTTAAAATTTTTTATATTACTAAAGAAAGACTGTGTGTTTGGGTGTGTTCTAGAAATATTTTTTTCTTTAAAAGGAACACTAATTGAAGTCAAATTCTATCTTCAACTGTGCTTGCTAAGTTAGCCAAGTGGGGCAATAGCAAAATCGGGGTTTCCTCAAACCTCTAAATCCTGTGAGTCATTGATTTGTAATGTGACTTAGTATTGGAATTAGAGGCAAACTTTTTCTACCTAATTAAGCCTGCTGACAGAGTAATTCCTGGTGTGTGCAAAATCTGCTTGCATGTGGAGCTCTATTCTCTGTCCTCTGAAAAGAGGGCAATGTCTTCAAATATGAAGACTTTTGCAGCTGTTCGGCTAGTTGACTAATCACTTCTTAGATTTTCTTCCTCAAAATAAAATTCATCTGGGAACTAATTGTTACTCAAAATAATATCAGAGCTTGGCATTTCTGAAGATCTATTCATCACTATGTTTCACAAGGCTGAGCCCATCTCTGAAATCATGTTCTTGACTTTCAAAATTCAAAGTGGGAGCTTGAGTGGTGACAGAGATTCTCTGTGGCAGGTTTGGGTTAGAATTTGATGTTCTTCTCTCTTGGTTTTTGCCTCACATCCTCGTAGCACTGCACTGGGTTAATAGAATCCCACAGTGTGAAATGTTGTGCAGAGTGCTGCACACAGGCTTCCGCTACCTGGGATGAATCCTGGGCTCCATCTTCATAGGAGCATGGAATGAGGTAAGTGACTGCATTACTCGCCTGTCTTAGTCTCTTTATATTGCTATAAAAGAATATGTGAGTGTGAGTAATTTATTTTAAAAAAAGTTTATTTGGTTCATGGCTCTGCTGGCTGTACAAGAAGCATGGTGTTTGCACCTGCTTCTGGTGAGGGCCTTGAGAAACTTCCACTCATGGTGGAAGTGAAGAGGAGCCACTGCATGCAGAGAACACAGGGCAAGAGAGAAAACAAGAGAGAGCAGCGGCTTCCAGGCTCTTTTTAACAATCAGCTCACTCTCTGGCAATTAATAGCATGAGAACTCACTCATTACCACAAGGTTGGCACCAAGCCATTCATGAGGGATCCACCCATGATCCAAACAATCCCCATTAGACCCCACCTCCAACATTGGGAATCATCTTTCAACATGAGGTCTGGATGGTCAAATATCCAAACTATGGCACCACCTTACATGGATTTGGTAAGAATCCAAGCTTCTAGATGATCAAATATCTTTCTAAAATATTAAGCATACTTATACAAATGCAAATTATTATTTACATTTATCTGCCATTTGCCCAATATTCTCATCAACATTTTTTAGAAGAACGAGAAGAGGAAGTCTCAGTATATATAGTGTTACTATAAAGAACATGTTTGGAGGTTTTGCTAAGTGAAATCTATTTCAACATTTTTGTAATCCAACTGTATCCACAAGACAAATTTTGATTGTTTGTTGTTCATATCCGTTACATCAATTTTTCCTTTATTTGACTCTAGTCAAGATCCTATTTGTTGGCCAAGCCCTGATGCCAACTAGCTTTGTGACCTCAAGCAAGTTATTTCATTTTTCCAGATCTTTTCTTTAACTGAAAACCTGGTGGAAGATGTGGCTGGGAAGGGGGCATGGGGAAGAGATGAGGTCAAAAGAACAGACAGAAAAACTCGGTCTGGATTAACCAGTACAGAAAATATGACCTTAGTTCTCCACCTCTAGAAGAACTCTGGCCTTAAGCAGAGAGCACTCTGCTGGTTTACAGCTCTAGTTACTCATAGATCTTAACACAAAAATCTAGGAGGAAGCTAAGACTTGCTATTTGAGTATAGCACTGCTAAAGCTGGATTCAAAGTACAATAGCTTAATTTGAAAACCTGACTAAAAATACCTGAAGATTTTGTGGAAACAATAAAGGGTGGTACAGAAAAGTGTTTGTTGACTGCTTGAATTGCTGATACACTAATAAACATACTGAGCACATTGAACAGAATGGAGACCTATCATGGGCAAACATAAATTCCAAAAGTAAGTAAACGAATTAGAAGGAATCAGTAATCTAACTGTGAGATTTGGGAAGAGTCGCGTGCACTCTTTCTCCATGGTTTTTAAAGGGAGCTGGGGGTAGGGTCATGAAATATGTTCAACACCTATTACAGGATTGCTAGAGCCATAAAATGATAAATCAAATGTTGGAGTTTTGAGAAACTAAAACATCATATATAATACAGGGAAAAATATTGAATTTAAAGATGTATGCCATAAAGTCTAGAAGTCATTTCTATAATTTTAGGGTATTTTATAAAATAGACTAGCTTCTCAAAAGAGAGGTATTTTTAAATTATTATACATGGATTTAATAAAATAGGCAGAGAATAGTTAAACTGGAGCTTCTACTAGAACCAGATATAATTTATTTTTTTAAAGATCATGTAATTCCCTTCAGTTGGATTTTTGAAGTATTGATCTTGCTTATTTTAAGAAATAATTTTTTTCTGGAGTAAACTGAGTATAAATATAACTTTTTAATGGTATTTTCAATAAAAATCTGGTGATTCTTACAAAGTGAAGCATTGTTGTATAGAACATATCATTATCCCTAGTATTTTCTATTTAATAAATCTATGTTTGCATGTATTTGGTTTTCTTAAAATAGATGGGGTTCATCTTCATTCTTATCAATAATTATAATTTTTAATTGCAAAGAATAATAGTTGAATGCATACTGTGTTCTTATAAGGCTCTGTTTTAGGTGCTGAAAATTCAAAGATGAATAATCCACAATCTTTGCTTTCAAATAATTAGCTAATTAGTTGAGATTGGTGATATATAAGAAAATACATTTAACAAAGGATAAGCACATTAGGCTTTTATTATAGTCCACAGCAACATCCCAGGGAGCAGGAATCCTTTCCACTCGGATCAGGGTGGAGGGATCAGGAAAGGCTGACTGAAAGAACTGGTTCTTAAGCCTAATCAATAATAGGTATAATTGATGCTTATTAGTATATAAATGTCCTCTGACTTTTGGGAAAGGACTGAGGATGGAATGATGAAGCCAGGTCTTGGTGGAATGAGGGAAGATGAAGGCCCTTGAGAGAAAACAGCCTGAGCATACTCACAGAGGCATGAAATAGCATAAAGATGTCATATCTGTATGCAATTCAATGATACTGGAACACTGACCAAAATAAGTGGGTGTAAAAGTAAACTCTTGGTCTGGTCTGAATTATCTACAGATCCAGAAGGGAGTTCCCCAGAAGGCTAATTGTGTGGAGACTGACTAAAAATAAGATGTGTGTGATCCCAGAAAAAGAAACGACAGTGTATTTGTGCCTGCCATTTAGGCCATTTAGGGCAAAATGAGAGATAATCTCATGCACTGGATAATTAACCAGGGCCTGCATGTTCCGATATCTCACTTGGGAAACCAATTTGGAAAAGAGAAAATGCCAGAAAGGACAAAAATTCAACACTTAGCTCTTCCTTCTATCCAGTCACCCACCTCCCTGCATCCTCATATCCGCATTCATGTCCTGACCTAGATGATTCTCTTTTAATTTCGAAACAGAAGTTCTAGTGGTGGGTGGGTGTGTGCATAATGAAGGAAGGCCACTCGTAAGGAGAACAGAAAACTTTTTGGAGTGCTTCTTCCTGGACTAACTAGAACACCCACTTTGTACATAACCCTTTCAGGTTCAGAAGAGAACCCAAGACTGAAACATGCAGAAAGACAAAATTATAATTCTACAAACACCCTGATTCACTAACCACTAGGTTACATAACTCTTTTAAATGAAAGCAGTTTCTGGATTGCCTAGGGGATCATTTCTCTCTCTCTCTCTCTCTCTCTCTCTCTCTCTCTCTCTCTCTCTCCATCTCTCCCTCTCCCTGTTTCTCTCCCCACTTCCTCCTTCTTGCTGGAAATCTTATTCAAAGCAACAGAAGTAGTATAAAACAGCAACTGACACCCCAACAGTGATCAGAGCTAGAGGACCTCATCAGTGTTTGCCACCCACCTTAGTCACCACATTAGCTGGCCAGTCTGGTAAAACATCTGCTTTGATCCTTTTATTTATTGTCCGCATATTTTGATAGACAAACTGAACTTTGAATTGTGGAATCCCTAAAGAACAATTGCTTTTCCTCAGCTCCCTTATGAAATGGATCACTTGGAATAAGCAGATTCCTCCGACTGTTATTACTAAGGACAACATCCTGCCTGAGCCTTATCCTTGTCAGTTCCAACACAGGGCACTAATCATAAGCACAATTTAGAATGCTTTGTTTAATGTAAAAGAGACTTGAATCCTAGATATTATGATGTAACAACTGGAAAATCTACCTGGGCTCTGTGAGTAGAAGAAAAAGTATGTGATTTAATCTTAAGGTGCAAAATAGGACCGGTCATAGCACCAACATAAAGGAATTTACACCCCCCCCACTACAAATTAAATACTCTCAGTTCTCATTTTAATTTTTAAATGATAATTGGCAAAAAGATGATATATGTTTTTTAATTGCTTCCACTGCAAATATAAAAGGTAGTCAAATACACCTTGGTGACCACCAATATTCATGTTTCCTTCTAGGAATTGGCTTCCCAGCTGGGGGAATGTTTCAGCCTTCCACTGCAACTAGTGGGGCTATATGACTATTTCACACCACTGAAATATAAGCCAGGCATGTGTGTCACTTCTGGACTGAAGAGGTGGGTGTAATTCTTGATAATGTCTTTTTCTATTTGTCAGCTGACTCTGAGTACCTAGAAGCAAATGGTGTCGCAAGACTGAAGAATCCTAAATCCATAAACGATCACATGGAAGGCCACCTGCCAACTGGGAACAACCATGTAGAAATGTTCATGAACAAGAAATATAGTTTCATTGTACCAAGTCACCAGTGTTTGAAGGTGTATTTGTTGCTGAAACAAGCGTTACTCCAATTAATATAAAGGGCAAAAATAAAAATCTCACATTTTAGTGGATTCAATCTGAAATAACTGAAAAAGCAGTAATGTCATTCAGTGGACTCACAAATAATTAGGGAATTAAATAAGATTTTCTGTAGTTAGGTAAAAATAAAACATTAATATAGAAACCAAATTAATTTATAAGAAAAATGAAGAAAATTAAACTTTTGTTCTACCTTGAGTTTATGACTTATAAAATCTATACCTGCCAGTTGCTAAGGATTTTTTAATATTACAATCTCCAGTTAGTCTGGATATAGTTTGATTATTGACAAAGAATTTTCCCTATTTATTTTTGTAAGAGAGTGAAATGAATACTATGTTCTATGAAGATTTTTAGTGAAGTAGAGTCTAGTGTAATATGCAATTGTTTTTGAATAGGATATTCCAAGGTGATGGCGATCTGAATTCAGAAGTCAACTATCTTCCATAGAAAAGTTGGGTTTAATAGACACTAAGAAGACCATCATTTTTTCCTCTAAAATTAGAGAGCTGCTATTCCAGCCTGCCCCAAAACATTCTCCACATCTAAAGTAAAGGTTTTTTTTCGATAGTGGGGCTACCATGTTCTAAGACCTTTCAAATTATTCCTTTGCCAATGTGAAGAACAGATTCTGTTCTAGAGAGACATCGTTGAGACTGAATTGGGAGAACTTACAAAGACCTTCCATGGACCAGCCAGGGATAGCCACATGCTATTCAGTGTAGCTGATTCCAGCAAGATAACAAGTGGAACAGAAAGATAAAAAAGAAAGAAAAAAACTCATGAAAGGCCTCTCTTCTAAATTAGTGGACAAAATTTTGCTTAGTAATTGAAGAGATTTCAAGGGTTGTCACTTTAATTCAATGCCTATCTATTCTTCCAGTTGGAATCTTTTCAGAAAAAAACTTCAGACAATCTTATTTTGTATGGTGAATATGAAATGAAATGCGGCATGGGATTATTTTCTATTTTCCATTTTGAAAACTCTGTCTACAGTTTTCTCTTCACCTCTATCTGAGTAAAGTGTAGTTATAAATCCATCTGTTTCCCAAGTAACATTCTATTCTAAAAGTAGGATAATTTTTTTTCCATAGAAGGCTCAGAAATGAAATGAAAAGACTTTTTGCTCTTTAGGAATACAAATCAGCTTAGACTAACCCATCACAATACATTTTTAAGGATTTTACCGGTAACCGAAACTATATGCTAAAGGAGAATGGATATGGGGGAAATATATCCTTTGTCTTAAAAAGAGAAACCCAACTTTATTTAGGGGTAGCAGTGGGCTCAGCTAAAAACACAGTGATTCCAGATTCCCTTGCAGAAGGGAGTGGGCATTTCTCAAAGTTGTGACCCATAGACTAAGTTAAAATCTCTAGGGAATCTGGGAAAACTCTTGGAGAAAGCTGATTTACCTGGCATATGTCTTGTGCCTTTTGCTCTTCCTGTACTTCTCCCTGGAATGCAGTTAGGATGCTGGAAGTGAGGCAGCCATCTCAAGATGATGAGGCAACAAACAGAAGGAATAAATTCCAAGCTGAGGATGTTTGAGAGGAAGAAAAATGAGCTTAGATCTCTGATGACTATGAAGTCCTACCTTCAGACTAATATCACTTGAGAAAAACAGACTTCTAGTTGGTTAAGCTGTTGTATATTTGATTATCCCTTATAAGCAGCCAAACCTATACCAAGTTGATTCAATTAGAAGACTGTGCCAAAAAATTTTTTAACCATTTTCAAACATGCATTTCAGAAGCATTCACTTTGGCAATTACTGAATTGATATATATTAGCAAAATATTTTGATACAGTTCTTAAAAGGACTCCTCAAAAGAACTCTACCAGGCCACACTATACTCATTTCCCATACAGAGACACATTGTGAATACTTTTCATCCCTCCATTTATTCATTCAGCAAACATTTGTTGGAGGTCCAGGAAGCACTGTGCCAGAGGCAGGGATGCAAGAATGAAAAACACGCACCTAATTACAAAAGGCTTAGTTTATTTGAAGATAATAAGACAGAATATTTTTTAAAAACACTCTATTTTCTAGTTCTTTGCTTCCTGAAGGTTATTTCATGTACATTAGCTCTGCAAGGGACAGAGAAACCTGCACCATAATCAACATCAACAAAACAAAAGGATCTGAACCAACAGCATTGTGTACATAGCTTAATGTTCAGAACACAATTTCATCATTGAAAATGCAATTAAATGTCGTACCAATGTGTTCATTACTGTTGTGAGAAATAACTGAAGAAAGTTTCTTATTACAGTCAGTACAGAACTTTTCTGTCCAAAATCAGACTACTGATAAGAGCAGATACGTAGTACGACTCCACTTTTGTTTTCTGTCATGTGTATGTTATAAATAAATCACTGCACATCAAATCTTTACTCCAGTATCGAATGACAATTATTCATTGCAGTATGGGTGACAAAATAACAGGTTAGTGTCAGGAAAACCATTTTTCTCTCACCTCTTCTTCTATGTCAATTAGGTGTAACATCTAACTTCTTTCTACCTCAGTGCCCTTATGAGTTAAGTGATGGGTTGGAATTAGATCACTGTGTTCCTTCATAGACTTAAATTCTCTTATTTCCTCACTCTACTTAGTGTGACGCATTAGCAGATAGGTTTCCCAGCTAAGAGCAGAACATTAACATTATTTTTAAATGATGCATGCTTTCTTCTCTATTTCTGTTACCTCAGGAATTATACATCTTAGCCCACAACTCATTTCAAACCACAATTTTATATATAATTAAACAATCTAATGTCATCTTATATTCATAATACCATATCACCATACTCAGAATCAGAAGAATTGTTTTATTATTTCTAGCTTTAAAAAACATAGCTTGCAGTGCACACATTTGAGATAATTGAAAGAAAATTAGATGGAGAGTACACTGTTTAAATGTGCTGTTTAAAGCATCATCCAGATATCTAGGAGTAAGTCTAACAAAGATTATCTCAAAAGCTCCTCTTGCTCCATTATAAGAAACTACTTTCAAAGTCTAAAGAAAGATTGATTATATGCAAAATCTGAATTCTAAAGTTAAGATTTGGTTTTTCACTACAAACAATAGAAGTTATTAATTCATACATCTGACATTTATCTGCAAATCACCATAGGCAGATATCTACTTTTCATATTACTTGCATCAGAATTTCAAAAGTTGAAATACACTAAACACAACCAGTTTAACCCATCACCTTCTGAATTTGATGTCTTATCTTGCTCACAAACAAGCTTTTTAAGGAACATAAACACTCTTAACCAATCCTTTAGTTATCATCCTGCAAAACAATTTACATCCTCAATTATTATCTTATTACATATACACATATTTCCCTCTACTCACCACATTGAGTTAAAGGTAGACAAAAGCCCTCGGTGACAGTCTTTGAGTTATTACTTTGCTTTACCATTTCCTTCATTTTAGGTGTCATGGTACAGGACTTTAGTGATAGCAATTCATTTTTGTTATGTTTACTGCAGACACCGAAAGAGGAGTCTTGCTGTTGGTGGAAGACAGCTTTTATGCTTCTGGTCATTCTTCCCACAAAAAGAATGAGACCAGTTTCTGAGCTATTCTTAACTCTCCTTCCAAAATATTTCAAAAGAGGAAAACAAGAAAGACTTTACGATTTCCATGCAAACTCCCAGCCTGCCTGCCTGCCTGCTTCTGCCAATACTTCTTACTCTTGCTGGTGATGACATTCAGAGAGCTCCCCAGCACTGGTGCTTCGTTATGTAAGGCTGTCTAGGTCAAGTGTAGGAGACACACTGCTGGCCTGTGGAAACTCATGGAACTGTTCCTCCAGATTAACACCTCAGGGGTTATGGAAGCTGGAGGAAGCTGAGCTTTTACTACATCTTTTGGGGGTAAATATTTTTGCATGTTTCAGCGGTTTATGTACTACAGTCTTGGCAGATGCCCGTCAGCCATGCTGAGAGGTGCAGGGAGAAATTACTAGGAGATTACAGTTCTGTCAGCATGCTTGAATAAGCATAGTAAGTCTTCCAGTAATCCGGGCTTTGAGACATTTAAGGAGTAAATAAATCATAAATTTGAATTTTCTTATCAGACATCATCTCTAACCATCAAGGAATGAATGTTGCTTTGATGTTTAAACTCTGAGTACAATTTATTTGACTGGAGGTGTTGTAGGAGAGCATTATTAGATGGAGCTATCAGCTCAAAGAGATTTACTGCAGTTCTTGGCTGTTACGTTGCCCTTGTCTCTGGCTGCAAATTTGCTTCCCTCGTAAGTAAGTTATATGTATGCCTGTACTTGTCTTCTGTTGTGATTGTTTGCAATCGTATAAGAATAAACTGGCAAGTAGGTAACTTCAACAAATAATGAATCCTGACTACTTAGTTCCAAGGTGAATACTGCAGCAAAAGCTCCATTCGACACTAGCACTGATGGAGGGTGGATTAACTGCATTGGCTCTCACTGTGCTGTGTTTAGGAGACTTGGAGGGATGATTCCAGGTTTGATATGAACAGTTGTTCACTCTATGGGTAAAAGTAGAAACGATATAGCACTGATTCTGTTTTAGAATCTCACTCTGTGTCCTGCCTCAGGAATTAGCTAAAATAGCAGGCTCTTTACTGAATGCTGCAGAAAAGCCTGGAGAGGTAGCACAGTAAGATTGCCGCAGCAGAGTGATATATTGGCCAGGAATTTTAATAAGATTTAAACAGATACGATGATACAACAGATGGCACCTAATCTAAAAGATAGATGGATATTTAAAAAGTTGAAGGCAAATGTAGCACATTTGAGAGGGTTTGTCTTCCTATGTGTCCTTGGCAAGCAAAGTTCAGTACCTTAGACAGGATGGTATGAGTTAGGAAAGTAAAGTCTGCATAAACTGTTTATGTGACCTCAGAGAGCAAAATGGAAGGTTAACTATCAATCATTTGTTTTGGTGTCTGTCAGTGAGGACTGGTATGAAGCAGGTTACTTAGTGCATGCTCTCTAGGTAAACAGGTAGTTTTAAAGCATCTAAAATTCCTTGCATTTTTAAAATGAAATGAGAGAAATCAAAATGAGTGATACTAAAATAAATTTCCTTGGAGGTACTTTTCATTGTATTAACCATATTAACAGCAGCATATTGATTATTTATCATGAAAATATACCGCTTCTAATTGTATGCTACGTTTAGTTGATTAAACATGTACATGTTTTCCCAAATAATTTAAAGAGACAATTATGGTCCCTCAGAGCCTGATTTTTTATTACTGATGTCATAGGCGTCTTCGCCATAGACGTAACTTGGGGTAAGAGCCCCATTAGACCAGGTTTTACTCATTTTGGCATTTAGACTATTTCTCATAAGTTAAAAATGATGCATACATACTTAATTATACTTATAATCTTTGGGTTTATGTATCTTACAGATAATAATGCCAGTATTCAAATTGCCTATAATTTATTGGTATTTAGTATTGTTTCTATTGGCTCTTGCTAAAAGGGATTCTTCTTTGTGGTAATAAACTTAAAACATATTAACTTCTTCATTTTAAAATGGGAAATTTGAATTAAATGAAGTTTAAATTAGTTTTGATCCTACCATATGTATCTTTGTATTTCTCTGAGTGGGAATTAACATTATTAATTAATCTATGCTAAAATGAGATTACATTTTTTGGTGAGATTAGGTTTTTTGAATACTTACGATATTAAGCCAAAATTTACTAAGTACCTACTAAATGCTAGGACAGTGGTTTTCAAAGTGTGATCTCCTAACCAGCAGCATCAGTACTAGCTGGGAACTTGCTAGGAATGCAGGTTTTCAGGCCTCATATCAGACTTACTGAGTCAGAAGCTCTGAGGATGGGTCCCAGAAATCTGTGTTTGTGTAAGTCCTTCCTCCAGGTGATTGTGAAGCATGCTAAAGTCTGAGAACCACTGTGCTTGGAAGTAATTTGTTTAAATATTATAAAAATGGTTTTTACTCTATATAGTCAAATAGATACTGTGATTAAATTTTCTATGTTCTTCTTTGCCTAGATACCCTACTGTAAGCAGTACTAAGATTTGTGCAATTGTTTAGTACATCTTAAGTATGTCCATAAGAAGGTCTATTTTCCAACAGTTCCATTTTAGAATTTTAGCTCTTAGTAGTTAAATACTGTAACGGGAAAAATTACTAGAGGACTTATCTGTTTGCTCACTGTGATCTGACACACATTGCTGACACTCTTTGATGTTCAGTTTCTCATTTGTTGAGATGAGAGGTTGGCTTACATCAGGGTTTCTCAACTCAGTGCTATTGACATTGGGTCAGATATTCTTTGCTGTGGGGTCTGTCCTGGGCATTGTGGAATTTTGAGCCAGATCCTTGCCTCTACCCACGAAGTGCCCATAGAAACCCCCAGTTGTGATGATCAAAGATATTTCTAGACATTGATACCTGTCTCCAAGGACAAAACTGACCCCTTCCTCATTTGAGAACCACTGACCTAGATTAACTCCTCTTAAAAGTTCCATCATAATAAATAATACAACAAATATATCATTTCTCCTTCTGGAAGTAGGTAAGTTAAAACTTATAAATAAATAAAGATATGTTTTACTTGTATAACTCAGGTGTCAGGTGGGACCTGTTTGCCTCCTTGAAGTCAGTGAAATTCCAAAACCTTCTGCAATTTATCAGGAACTTGAAGTCTTCCATCATCTTCTGTGTCTTGGGATCCTGGTTTCATGTGTACCTAACCACTCTCTGAAGTGACCCAGTGTTCGTCTGTCACTATTTTTTACCAGAGACTTACCGACACCAATCACCTTTTCAATTTAATAAACTTTATTAAAGATGTGGGCTTCCCCTGCATTTTCTCACTTACCCATCCAATCTCTACACCTCATTCCCTCCCCGAGAGATCATAACACTCCAAATTTTTCTCTTTATGGTATGCAGAGTAGTTCATCTCTCCACAGCTCTTATATCCAGATGTGGATGCCCAAACTTATCAAAGAGTTTAGAAGATAAAGGATCTTCAATTTAGGACCATTCACCATACATAGAAGGCAGCTGGAGTTATATTATTATAAAATCATAGGCTGGAAGAATATTGAATTTAAGTTCATTTTCATGTCTTTAGTACATGAAAATTTGTCTTAAAGGTACAAATGTTACAAGCTAGAGTATCCGAATTTTAAATTATACCTTTCCATGTATTTTTACCTCGACAACTTGGCAACTTAGTACTGACATTTTCTGTCTGTGGAAGAGGCTAGAGTCTGCACAGGTAGGCAGACGTCCATCAGGAGGGCCTGGCACATCTGCGAAAGAAGGAAAACTGGAACTACATTCCCATGAAATCCAGGAAAATATGGTATTTAGAAGATAAAAGCAATTTTTTTCCACAAGTTTGGAGGAGCCATCTATTTCTTGTCAGGGCACTGAATGATAATAGTTGTGTCCTTATAATTAGCTCTTACACTAGCATTGTTTGAAATAGAAAAAAAAAAAAACGAAAGAAAGAAAGAAAGAAAGAAAGAAAGAAAGAAAATAATATGTGTTTATTATCTAAGAACTAATTAAATACATTTTGGTGTATCCATCTATATACAGAACAAAATATTTTAAGCAATAACAAGAGAATTAATTAGATGTGAATTATATAACCCAAACTAGGTATACAGTCATATATAGTATGATGTCTTTCTTTAAAAAAAAAAAAATTGCAGAGATGAGTTCTCACTATTTTGCCCAGGCTAATCTTGAACTCCTGGCCCCAAGAGCTCCTCCCACCTCAGCCTCCCAAATTGCTGGGATTACAAGCATGAACCACCATGCCTGGTGTCTGGTATAATGTTATTTCTGAAAAATAAGAAAAAAAAAAAAGAAAGAAAAATTTAAAGCATGTATATTTCACATTTGTATATACACAAGACACTTTACAGAAGATTCGAAAAAATTAACAGTGATTGCCTATGCAGACTGGGCCTGAGGGAAGAGAAACTTAGTTAATTTTTACTTAAAAGAGCCACTCAACCTGGTCAACATGGTGAAAGCCCGTCTCTACTAAAAATACAAAAAATTAGCTGGGCATGGTGGCGCGTGCCTGTGATCCCAGCTACTCAGGAGGCTGAGGCAGGAGAATTGCCTGAGCCCAGGAGACGGAGGTTGCGGTGAGCCGAGATCACACCATTGCACTCCAGCCTGGGTAACAAGAGCGAAACTCTGTCTCAAAAAAAAAAAAAAAAAAAAAAAAAAAAAAAAAGCCACTCAAGTCGATTGACATTGGAAATGTGACTTAGAAGAGTAGATTGGTTGTTTCCTTGGTGTAACTAAATAGTAGGTACCAGCAAGACTGCAAAGGGGAGTGGGAACACCCACAGACTGATGAGCAGGGCAGAGTAGCTGATTTACATGCTCAAGGTGCAGAAGGAAGTGAGCAGGCTTTAAGAGCTGAGGCCGGATGTGAGAGTCAGGGCTTCTCAAACACCAGTGTGCATGGAATCACCTGGAGAAATCTTGCTAAAATGTACATTCTTATTTAGGAGGTCTGGGTGGAGACACAGAGTCCACATTTTCAATAGCTCTCAAGAAGTGGAAAGGCTGCCAGTCAGCGGCCACACTCTGAGAAGCAAGGCTTTTAAACTCAGAAAGTATCATGGTTTTGTGCAGTCCATGTCTTCACAAACATCAAGCAGAGCCAAAAAGCACTTCTTTTTAGAAAACGAGCTGAGGAAAAAAAAAAAAACAACAACACGTAATTAAATATGATGTTTGCAACATGAAGCTTCCGCCAAACGAATCTTACTGTCAAGTGTTCGTGATCAGCAGTTCTGCTTCGTTAGCGTTTTCATTTCTAACAAATTTAGTCTTCTGGGGACTGAAGCTTTGCCAGATTGAGGCATGCTTCTGCCCTCACTACTCATGTGTTTAGTGTATTTGTTAGCTTGGTGAGAGTACTTCCAAACATAGTTACATTCTTTTACTTGCTGTGGAAGATTGAAGAATCTGAGACAAGTAAGAAGGAAGATCTCAGGCCGGATACAGCAGCTCACACCTGTAATCCCAGCACTCTAGGAGGCTGAGGTGGGTGCATCATGAGGTCAGGAGATCGAGATCATCCTGGCCAACATGGCAAAACCCTGTCTCTATTAAAAATACAAAAATTAGCCAGGCATGGTGGCACATGCCTGTAATCCCAGCTGCTTGGGAGGCTGAGGCAGGAGAATCGCTTGAACCCAGGAGGCAGAGGTTGCAGGTGAGCTGAGATCGTGCCATTGTACTCTAGCCTGGGCAACAGGAGCAAAACTCTGTAAAAAAAAAAATTAAAAAATTAAATTTAGATCTCCATTTGCCTCCCTCTCAGCCTGCCACATGCTGCCCCCTGACATGTTTGACAAGAATCCAGGCTATATATTTATCACACACCTAAAAACTATCTTGGGTCAGCTACATGCAGATATGTCTTTTCCCCATTATGTCCTTATATGAGTTTAATGTGATGTAATCCTGACCAGTAAAGAAAGACTATTGTCTTCTGTTTGTTTGCCTTTGAACTTGAATTGCAGAGATGTTCCACCATGATTTTAATAATGAGATATTGTGGAGAGTTTTAGTATGACCTTATGGTAAGAGGAGGTACTCTGGAGATAGACTGCTGGTTTCAGAGTCACACTTAGCCACCTCCTTACTGTGTTATCTTGGTCAAGATGCCCAACTACTTTGAGCCTCAGTTGCCTCATTTATAAATTTGTGAAGATAATACAGTAATAGTAACTATTTTATGAGATTTCTGTGAGGTTTGAAGATCCCAAAATATATTAAGTCCTCAATAAAATTAACAATAATTATTATTTCTTTAAAATTATTCTTAGAATTTATTTAAAATAGTACTGTTTGAATATCAATACATTTAGTCCTATCTATCTTATATGATTTGGCTGTGCCCCACCCAAATCTCATCTTAAACTGTGGCTCCCATAATTCTCATGTGTTGTGGGAGGGACCTGGTGGGAGATAACTGAATCATGGGAGCAGTTTTCCTCATACTGTTCTTGTGGTAGTTATAAGTCTCACGAGATGGTTTTATAAGGCCTTTCCCCTTTCGCTTGGCTCTCATTCTCTCTTGCCTGTTGCCATGTAAGGCATACCTTTCACCTTCTGCCATGATTATCCAGTGTCAAGTATGTCTTTATCAGCAGCATGAAAACGAACTAATACACCATGCAATTTACAAAAGAGAAAGAGATTTATTGGAGATTCACAGCTCCACATGGCTGAGGTGGCCTCACAGTCATGGTGGAGGCAAGGAGGAGCAAGTCACATCTCACGTGGAAGGCAGCAGGCAAAAAGAGAGATTGTGCAGGCAAGCTCCTGTTTTTAAAGCCTTCAGATCTTGTGAGACTTATTCACCATCATGAGAGCAGCATGGGAAAAACCCACCCCCATGATTCAATTACCTCCCACTGAGTTCCTCCCATGACACATGGGAATTGTGGGAGTTACATCAAGATGAGATTTGGGTGGTGACACAGCCAAATCATATCATTCCACACCGGCCCCTCCCAAATCTCATCTTCACATTTTAAAACCAATCATGCCTTCCCAACACTCCCCCAAAGTCTTAACTCATTTCAGCATTAACTCAAAAGTCCACAGTCCAAAGTCTCAAGGCAAGTCCCCTAGGGCAGTGAGGAAGGGAAATGTAGGGTAAGCACTCCCATACATGGTCTCTACTAAGACTCCATCTAGTGGAGCTGTGAGAAGAGGATCACCATTCTGCAGATCCCAGAATAGAAGATACACTGACAGCTTGCATGGTGCACCTGAAAAAGTCACACTCAACGCCAGCTCATGAAAGCAGCCAGGAGGAGTCTGTACCCTGAAAAGCCACAAGGGTGGAGCTGTCCAAGACCGTGGGAACCCACCTCTTGCATCGGCATGACCTGGATATGAAACATGGAGTTGAAGGAGATCATTTTGGAAATTTAAGATTTGACTGCCCTGCTGGATTTCACACTACAATGGGGAGGCCTCACAATCATGGCAGAAGGCAAGGAGGAGCAAGTCACATCTCATGTGGATGGTAGCAGGCAAAAAGTGAGATTGTGCCAGCAAAATGCCATTTTTAAAGCCATCATATCTCATGAGACTTATTCACTGCCATTAGAACAGCATGGGAAAGACTCACCACCATGATTCAATTACCTCCCACCAGGTTCCTCCTACGACATTGGGAATTGTGGGAGTTATAATTCAAGATGAGATTTGAGTGGGGACACAGCCAAACCATATAATATACTACACAGAAACTAGGCATTGTGCTCAGGGTTAAGGTGTTAAATGAGATCTTTTATCCTAAAGATTTTTCTTCATCTCTGCAAATATTCGAAACACATGTGTTTGGTTTTTAAGCAAGAAAAAAAAAAGTGTTTTTAGACAGAAGATGAGACACATTGTTCTTTTCCCCAGTTCCCGCTAGCCCTTCACATCTGATAACCTGGAAAGAACATTCCCAGAGCCCAGGTAATGCTGGAGCCTTGGAAGAAGCAGGAGCACTGGACTCCAAGGAATGTAGACCAGGGAAGGAATTGTTGGGAGTGATAAAATGCGGGTTAGAAGTGGAATAAAGGACAAGTAGAGAGAAAGACTTTCAAAGTCCACTTTCTATATTTTGAGTAACTTGGGGGCCTTTATCCACTGGCTTCCTTTGAATGCAGCCCAAGACAGGCATTAGCAGAAAATTGGAGAGTCTCCCCCACCACATCTCACTTCCTAGCTTAAAGAAGCAGCTGCATTCCTCTTTAGTTAATCCTCTTGGTTGGGTCTTCTAAAGCTCTCGCGCTCATTGGAATCAGGTGCCGCTCTTTCACTCTTGCCTGGAATGGCATTGACTCTCTATTGCTAGTTCCTGAGTGCTTCATCAACCGTGCTAACTCACTTGATCAATAGTTTTTCCATAATTATTTTTATTTTAACCATTTTAAATGTATTCTCTACTTTCTGACAGGAACCTGACTGCATTTGAAGTATAATTTTAAAGTAATAGATGTTTCATGGAAGGGTAACTCTGTTTGTGATGCCCAAGAGAGAAGACTTAGGGCAGAGAGAGATTCATATGAAGCTATTGCTGTCCTAGAGAGCAGAAGGACAAGAAAAGGGGAGTACTATAAATAGAGTACTAGCTAAGCGTCGTATGTGTGAGATTTATATATATATATAAAATATATATATATATAAATTTATATATATGTGTATATATATGTAATCTTAGAAGCAACTTCCATGTAAAGTAGAGCAAATGATTGCTGAGTTTCATCCTTGCTAAGTGCATAGGAAAATCCACATTCTATATTTGCTTAGTTGCAGAAAGAATAAGGGGAGCAGAAAAGTCAAGGGTCACATCCCCTGTCAATTAAAGGGGTGCAGCCTCAGGTGTTCTTCCCTACTTTATTTAGCCTGCTCTTTCTCACAAAGACGAGGAATGCAGGTGACTTTGATGTCATGATAGCAACCAGAATGCAAAAGAGACTTTCAAAAAGATCCCGTGGAACATGGATACAAGCACTTAGTCTCTGAGCTTCCTTGTGTAGCAAGTGTCATAGAAAATGTTGAGACGAAGTGGTTCTGTCATTTCAACATCCCATAATGAGCAACAGGCTCTTTGTCTTTCATGCCACTGCAGATGAACAGGTATGGGAGTACACTTAGGCACGGAAGTGCAGCTGCCTAGCACCTCTATCCCACACTCACTTCCAAATGATCTCAGGTGTGGATGAGACATCTCAGTTCTCTGCTATTTGATATGAATAGGGGCAATCCCAAAAGCAGCAACTGAGCTCATGGGCTCCAAAATTTCCAAGGAATCTCTGGGAGAACTAGGCTCACTGTCATTTTCTGACCCTCGATGTGTGTTTTCTCCACTCACTTGCCAATTCCTTCTAATGGGCCTCAGTCCCCGGAGTGGGCCCTAATGATCTCTGTCCACTAGAGTATAATTCTTGCCCTTCTCAAGGAAAGCGAGAAAAAGAAAAGATGTAACCAAATGTAATTTATGTGAGTTTGTGAATTGATATCCAAAGATGGGAACTGCATACAGACGTGTCAAAAGTGTTAATTTCCCCAAGAAATACGGTAGCACCTAATTCTAACTCCACTTGCATACTTTATGGATGACTTTGCTGTGCTCCTGGTAAAGTCAATGGCTTTCTGTCTTTGAACATGAAGGGAAAAAGATGTTGACAAGAATCCTTTAGGGAAACAGGAACTACATATTTGCTTATGCTAAGTTATGGCAAAGTTCAGTTTTATTCTGTAAATAAAGCGTTGTCTTCATAAATATCAGCTGTATCCTTTAGAGTAAAGAAAGTCTTTCTTATAAAAAAAAATCTAATTGAACCTCTTCAACAGGTAGGCAGGTGAAGTCGCTGATATAAAGATATATTTAAATGGAAAATTGGTATTTGAGTTCCAATAGGTAATCAGTCATATTGCTCTTGGTAATAGCTTTTGTTGATTCATCTTTGCAAAGGATGTCAGGGGATAGGGGAGATTGCTGAATGGAATAAATCAGGTAAGAGCCCAAGCGTTATGTTTAACTGACTTAAGAGCAAAGGAAAGAACACATAAATGCAGAATAGAACCCACACAGTAACTTCATTCTTTATGATTGCTAAGACATTTTTATTATTTACATTTATGTTTATTTTCTCTTTATCCTCCAGTGGAAAATGATATAGACATAATGCTTTAAATATTGTGATGTACCATGATCTGTTCTGAAGAACCAAAGCTTTATGAAATCTGGACACATTTAAAGGAGGGGTATAAAACTCAGGCATGTGAAATGTTGAATTTTGTCTCCCTATGTGACAGACAACTGTCATAGAAATATGGCTTATTAGAAAAAGGCAGAACACATATTTTTAGATTACATCTTGGCATTTCAAAGAAAGTATAGCTTCAAGATAATTTGCTTCCTGGATATTTTCTGGGGCTCACTTTGGGCCTGCATTCCTGAACAGTGTCAATGCTACATTCTGCATACCAAAAGCTCGTGCCCTTGGGCTTGGGCAATTGGTGGTTAATATTTAAGAACAGCATGTAGAGCTAGATTGAAGGACAGTCATTTTCTTCATTCTTTGCTAAAACCAATGTTGGTTAGTCCATCACCTTCTTAAACAGTAACTGCACTTCATCTCTCTGTCAAAACATGAGTGAAAATCAATTGTGGCATATCTAGAAATACTTCACTCACTTCCATTTTGATTCTTAGGTGCTGATGTACCTTACTCAATATTAATTTCCTTTAGAGTTAAACTGTGGAAAAACTTGAATGGACCTTTGTGGTATAAAACCATCTATGTGACCTTGGACAAGTCACTGTGCCTCTCTTGGCATCAGTTTCCTTATATCCAAAATAAGAACCCCTGCCTGCTGTATCTCTGAGAAGTTTCCAGCTCCGCAATTTCTCAGTGATGAGCAAAACTCTATCCATAAAGCAGTGTAATGATTTGTGTAAACTGACATTCTTTTTTATGAGGTCTACAGAGTTATTTTACCCTACTTGTGGGTTTTGTTGGAATTCTATTCTGGAATTTTTATTCATCAGTACTCAGCAGTTGTCATCAATTTATCTCCAAAAATGACCTTAATTTTACACAGACTTAGGATAAGTTTTGGGAACAACGACAAAAAAACAAGACATAGTTCTTACTCCCAAAAAGATTGTTGAGTGCAGTCAGACAGTGGGGAGGTACACAGAGGGTGGAGGAAGATGTCTATGAAGATGAGAAGGTCCTGCAAACAGAGGAAACAAAGGAAGCCAAACAGTGAAGGCATAATGGCTCCCTCCTTGTTCAGGAAAAGGCAGAAAGTTTGTTATTTTGGAAAATAACATTTTAGTATCCTTTTCACTAAATATTAATAATATATTCTTACATTTAGATGAAGACAAAACGATCGAAAATAAACCAGACCCCCAAATAATAAATGATTTAAAATTAAAAATATATAGGGAGGACTATAGTGATTTTTGAAGTGCTGCTCTGTTGGTGATATAATCAGAGGAACAACGCTATTACATAAAGGAATAAGAAGTTTTGTGATTGAATACTCATTCTGGACCTATAGTGTAATGCTAATCTCATCAGATGATTGGCATTCATACACTTAATTTCCCTTTGCAAAATCAGGTTCATGTATTATTCTGTCTTGTTCATAAAACCTATTAATTTGGTTTGGGAATATTGTTATTTCCTTCTCCAACACCAATGGCTGCCTATGTAATTGAAAGGAAATTGAAGTGAATCTTTCAACAAGGAGTAACTGCTTCCTTGAAATAATCATCTGCGACATAATTCTGGCTTCTGTGCCTTGTCTCAATAGCTGGGAAGGCAGAAGGCAACTGAGGAATCTGATTATCTCCATCATAATCCCACAATTTCCCTCCTTTCTCTCTCACTTTTTATTACTGCATTGTGGTAAGTTAAGAAAAGCCTGTACTATTATTTTTTTTTTTCTCCACTACCAGAAAAAGAGAAAGAAAGAGAAAAACAAACTGGCTTTCTCTTTCTCTTTTAAGGATTTTTTAAAACTTTCAATAAAATTTTAAATAGTTTTATGTGCGCCCACAAACACACTGATTCTAAAGATACTTCAACAATATTTCAGAATCAAATATGTAAGAAAAAAATCAATTATTTATGCTCATTATATTACAAGTCATTTAAAAAGTGGTTATCTGTGCATCAAAAATTGCAAGCCTATAACAGCTGTGATTCAGTGAATTCCAGTTGCAGGGAAATAAAAAAATTGTAACATAAACTTACATAAAAACTATTTGGCTCTCGTCCTAAAAGAGAGTTCTTTATTGCAGTTTCTGCATTTATTTGTCTGATAGCAAATAAATTTCACATTCATTTCTGACTCATTTTGAAAAGTACAGGTTAATCTCCAAAGGAAATATAAGAGTTTTCATTTTCTGCTAGGATATGCTTTCTATTTCTAAAATAGCGGCACAGTATTGGTAAATGTTTTGTGAGAGCAAGAAATTGGCATTGGTAAATGTTCTGTGAGAGCAATAAAATTTTGCAGAACGCTGCATTTACCAAAAGAAAAAAAATAAACTAGGAAATTTACATCTACAAAAGCAAAGTCCTTAATTAGTAAGTTACATTTACCAGGGATCACATCAGTAGTGTGCTTTGCCTGATTTTTCCAGTCAAAAGGGAGCAAAGCCAGGATCTGTAGTGAGACAGTGATCCTGTAAATTTAAAATCGTAAGATCTGAGTTCAAATCCTACCTCTAGTATTCGCTTCATCGGCAGACCTGCTAACCCCTAGACATGTCTGTTGTCACCACCATCTCCTTTGGGGTACCAACTCAAGGTACTCAAGTTCACCAGCCTCCGATTCCTTCCCTGTGGCGGGAGGAAAGGCAGGACTTCAGGTTGCTCAGTGACCATAGATTCCCAAAAGGCAGGGGAATTTAGAAACATTTCTACCTTAAAACTCAAACATCATTTATAACTCCAAACAAAGGAATCCAGAACTCAAAACATAATAATTTGACCATTACCTTGGGAAATTTGGGGCTAAAAATTAAGAATGGCTTCCTTCTACTTGGCAGGCATAAAGTTAATTAATAAATTCTCTTTAAAAGGCAGCTGGAGAAAAGTTTCAGAATTCCACAACCCCAGGAGATGGACATTTGAAGGAATGTTTTTGATAACAAATTGCCTTTATTTTCTATGCAAGAAAATATTAAAGAATATTCAGATATTAATTACACTAATTCCCCAGCCTTCTGATAATGAGGTAGGTCTCTCCTTAAACTCTTTCATGATCTAATGGCAACAAGAGACTCTCCTACATGCCTTAAAACTAACAAACAAAATTACCTGGCACATCTGTTTCCACCTGGTGAGCTCACTCTCTCTTTAATATTCAAGATCTATTGACAGAGACGATGTCCCATTATAATACTCCCTTTTAAGTTCTGGCACTGAGCAGTGCAACCGACAGAGCTATAACAAAGTAACAATCACATTCTCAGGACAGAGACAGTCTTACAAAAAGTAAAGGACGTCTTATGCCTTCATTCTCTTTCCCTTGTGAGGAACTCTCTCATTAAAAGGCACAGCCCACACCCCCTCAGCCAGTTTAGCAAGTCCATGTATTCACAGATTGAAGTATTGTCACCTAGGACTTGGGCAGCTAATTTTTTCCAACTTCCGAGACAGGATTACAGAGGGTTTCCTGGAGTGGCTAACTTTATGGATGGGGGGCAGAGGAAGGAAATTACTTTTTTGTTCTTTGAAGTTGGAAACGTTAACAGTGAGAAAGAGACAAAATTCTCTCTCAATATATTAATCTACAAAAAATAAAGGAAATGCCAAGCTGGTTCCACAGGGAGTTTATATTCTGGGAGCCAAATAAGATATATGCATAAAACTCTTAGCGCAACATCAAATGGGACAGATGCAGTAGCGATATAAGATATCACAGAGTTTTGTTTTAATATCTTTTGCCAACTTTAAAAAATAAATTTGGGATTTTTAAGAGTATATTACACTAATTTAACAAAAATCTCATATTTTGCCTTTATGCCCAGACTTAAACATGAAATATTTAAAGTTACTAATATTGTAAAACTGCTTCAGCTCTGATGAATGAAATGTCTGTGTACAGAATAATGTGCTATTAGTTAACAGTACTCTTTGGGCCATGCTTTAAATATTGGCCTTTTCTCAGAGTCTCTATGAGAATAGCCACTTATCTCCTAGGCTCAATGCTTTCAATTTGTCAAATGACCATATTTCATAAGATAAAACATAAAATAGTTTTATAATTAACAAAAGAAAGAAGATTCTATCTGCTGATGAAATAGAAAAGACACTGGAGAAGAGAATATTTGATCCAGACATTTAAAATATTGGTAGAATTTGCCATGTATAGAGGGATGAAAGGTCTGCTAAGAGAAGTAAAGGTTGTGAACACAGACATGGAGGAGGAAGAAGGATACTGTGCACACTGAACACATTGTACCTTTCCATTTCACTGACATGTCAGTGTAAATGCCACAAAGGGAGGGTTTTGATCTGGTTTGTTCGCTGATGTTACATAGGTTCCTGGAAAAGTGCCTCGCATATATCAATTGCTTGGAGAACTGAATAAATGAAGTGTCTGATGCCCAGAATATGAATAATACCTGATAGATGTAGTACTGGCAGCTTTCTGAAGTTAATGAAGTGGTTAGGACTCCGTAGACTAACAGAAAACAAGTTCAATTAAGCAAAAATGGAGTTTATTTGAATCTATCATGGAATTCAAAATCAAGAAAGTGTTTGGATCTCAAGAGGACTGGAGGTGGAAACAGGGGCACCACTGGGAACCCAGGGAGTTTTCTGGCTCTGTCTTTTGTCTCTTCTTCCTCCACGTCTTGTGATGTGGCATCTGAGCCAACCTGGTCCTGAGTCCCTATGGTGAGGGAAGGCTGACCCCTTCCCTCACCATGAGGGAACAGTTGCCAGAATTACATGTAGTGGCTGTCTTTGACCAGGTCAGCTGCATAGATACCCTCTCCTGCTCCAGTCCTGTGTAGCAAGGGGGTAGGTTTACCACTAAGGATCAGGGTAGAAGGGCTATCGGGAGAATTGTTAAGAGCAGACCCTCAAAAAAATTGGCACCTATAATATGCAATTAGAATACATTGCATAAAATATTCTAGTATATTATAATGTGGCCAGGGATGTTCTTATTTTGTACTTCTACATACCTAAACTCTGCTATTCACATGGACTATATTAGTCTTAAAAAACAAAACAAACAAACAAAAAAACTCCTGTTAGTTCATGCAGTTCCCACTCCCTTTTTATCTCTAACACCCTGGTAATCATTTACCAGTAGTTGATCAACTCTCTCCTCAGCGTGTTTCAACTTTGCCCTGACTCTACTACATACTGGGCAACATCATTTCCCAGACACTGAGTAACTTCAAGTGAACGTGCTCGTACTACTCTGATTGGCTTTTGGGAAGGTACTGGATAGAGTTTTTGAGCTCGAGCAGGAAATTATCTTACTTAATTTCTTTCCTTTATAGATAAAAAGATGGGTCCACAAGATGGACCCGTTAGTTCATAATTAAGGGCTAGTAAATGTTTTGTAAACATAAAAATCAAAATTACTTTTCTGTGATTCTACAACAGAAAAAAATGATGATCTTTTAAGTATGTTGAAAAGAACAATGAATTGTTCTTTGGGTTCTTGGGACCAACAGCCTCCGTTTTACTGCTTTGCGAGCTATGTGGCCTTGAATAAATCTCAGTAAGGCTCAGAAACCTTCAGAGTTCTCAATTATACAATAGAAATAATTATAATTATAATATCATTAATAATATATCTCTCTCCATCCTGTAGTAAGGAAGAGAAAAATTAAAAATTGAAGATCATGTTGATAAATGATAAAACACAGGAAATGACTGTAATAAGAAGTGTGTTAGGTGGCAAGAGAAAAATAATGAGGATGAAATATTTACCACCAATGACTAATCTACACATAATTAATCGTGATTTGATTTACGACCAAATGTTTAAGGCTGATTCCATTTTATAATTTTATAATTCAATATATAACATGTAAAGCTCTACTCTCAGTTCCTAGAGTTATAAATAGTTTAGCATGGATTTCCATTTTCAACCTGATATTCATGGTTATGATAATTCTATCTATCTTTGGGTAATAGGCAATTGGACTATATATATATGTATATATATATATATTTGCTTATTAAAATGGATTACTATAATTAAGTTTAGGATTGTATCCACAAAATGGAAAAACATTGGAGTAAAATATAGTAAAATCATAGAAATTGAGAGTGGATTGAAAGTCTTGTTTAATCTCTAATGACAGATGAAGATAGTAAAAATGTAAATGTCCAAAGAAGAGTTCAGTGGCTTTCTTAAAAGCACGTGTTGATCAGCGTTGAACTTGAAGTAAAACACATTTTGTGACTCTGAGCTGTTCACTATAATATAGAAACCTACTCTTAAAATACAATGTTAAAACAGAAAAATTTCAAGCCATAGATCTGTAATAAAGGGCCACCTGATTGTCTCCTGGTGGAATAAAAAGACAATGTTTTATTTATGAAATATATCATTTTTGTAGATAACAATGATTCGTATTAGGAATAAAGCAACATTTTCAAACAAAAATAATGCTGAAGTTTTTCACATACTACTTAAAAATAGCTGTATTTACTTTAAACTTTTTCCTCTTTGAGTCATGATATTATATAGCAATTGGGAAGGTAAGAGAAGCAAAGAGAAGCAATAGTGAGAGATTAAAGAAAAGACAAAAAAATGAGGCTGAGAAAAGAGGTTGAGGAAGAAATCATAAATCTGGATTGTGAGAAAGTTTAATACTTAGCCACTAGATGGCGATGTAATGTAAGGTGCTGTCTTGACTTTTTTTTTTTTTTTTTTTTTTTGAAACAAGCTATTTGCTGATTTGTATTAGGTACCATAGAGTGAGGCGAGGATGAAGCCGAGAGGATACTGCAGAGGTCTCTGATGCATGTGTGTATGTGTGCGTTTGTGTGTGTTTGTGTGTCTGTGTGTTCTGCCCCAGTGAGATTGCAGCCCTCGTAAATACTTTGTCACCTTTTGCAAGAAGGAATCCGAACAATCGCAACTGAAGGCACATTGTTATCATCTCGGCTTTGGGAAATGCTGTTCCTCACTGCAGATGGGTAATTTTCCTTTTAATCAGGTAAGCCATCTAATTGTTTCATCCTGATTTTAAGTGTATTCATTCCAGTTATTTCTTTGGAAAAAGAGCCCATGGAAATTCAGTTTGGGGAGAGAGCAGGAAGTCCATTTTTGTATGTGTATTCAGACCAACTGTCCCCCTCCTCCCTCTCCTCCCCTTCTCCTCCCCTCCCCTCCCCCCTCCTCTCTCAACCTTCCATGAACTGAAATCAGGTTTGTTTTGCTGTTCAGCATTTTGGTAGAAGATGGGATTCTTTGGCCTGAAATAGCTTGGCACCTGACCAGTTCTTGCCTTTGCTTGCCTTCGTCCTATTCAAGGTCTCCTTTGATCCTATTGAAGCCCCCTCCTTCACTGATGCTTTGGAAGTGTACTAGCTGGCTGTGAATAGAGGTCATATTGTTCTTAAGGACAGAGCAAAAATTAGATCTCAGTTTTAACTCCACAGGAAGAAAGAAGAGAAAGAAGGCAGTAGGGCTGCTGCTGGAGCCTAGCATTGCAGGGGTATTCAGCTTCCTGAAGCTGAGGCTGGTCTTTTGAGAAGAAATGCCTCATGCCTCGGACAAGGAGAGGGCAATGATTTTTCCCCCCTAACTCCCAGTAAGCCACACTAAAAAAGGAGCTTGAGGGAAGTGGTAAAGAGTCCCCTTTTACATGCAATGCCAAAAAGGAAAGATTGACTTACTTTTACTTAGACAGAGGTCACAATCAGCAATGATACTGCAGATACTGCTTGGTTTCTAGTATGAACTGTCTTGCTTTTCCAAACAGCACAAGAATTATTTCTGGGTGGAGGTGAGGCTTGTCCAAACGTCTTTGTTATCATGGGTTCCCTGACTCCTACCTGTTTGAGGTATGTGTTTAAAGACCCGATGCACTTGCCGCGTTTACTTCTCATTTCTTTTTGTTCTCTTTGGTTGCTTACTGGCGACTCTTATTCCTTTTAAACAAATCAGTCTAGAGTGGTGGGTACGTTCTTTTCACCTGTCCAATGCAACAATTAAGTCCAGGCAGGGTATCTTGCCGTCAATATGTGCGTGTGACTAAATATTTCTTAGCGCAGTAGCAAACTTGCAAATTGCCAAGTGCTGTAGCTATCACACCTATAAAATGTGGCTTCTTTTTCTATGGATTTGCAAGTTCACATGGTGTTTCTGATGTGCTAGTATAGTAACAGAACATATTTCTCCAAAAAGCACTTTAAATCATCCCAAGAGGATGTTGCCAGAGAGAAATAGGAAAATTCCATCCTGAGGTTGGTGATTCCTGCTTTAGTTTCTCCTGCCCAGAGAAGTGGGTAGCTTACCTTTCATATTTGCTGCAATACCTGGCACGCTGGGGTGATGCAACTGGGAGCTTCCGCACGTTCTGACACTTTTCTTTCCCACAGCTGTGCATTTCAGGAGAATAACTATGGCGAAAAAACTCCTTTAAAACTCTCTTTCATGGTCGTTGCTTTTGGAATTGCTCTGAAGCAATCACAAAATCACATCTCTCTTCTAGGAGGAGTGTTGCAATTTAGGCCTTCCTTCACAAAGCTCCTGGAAGAGATTTTTAGCTGGTGTCTATTTTAGGAACATAACGTGTAGACAGGAATGAATGGCCGTAGAGATTTATGGGAAACCAATTTCGTGGAGAGGGTGAGGTAACATTATAAACCACTAGAACAGAGCACAAGCGGCTGGTTATATTACATGGACCCGGCGATGGAATCAGTTTCCATTAAACTCACTGTAACTCTTTTGCGTGGCTTTTTTTCCCCTCCTCCCTTCACATTGTTTGTCTGTTTTGTTTCAAATATTTGTACAGGAGAACAGGATACCCAAAGTGCTCATACTGGTAAAAATAACACATTAGATTTTGCTGCCGATACTAATAGACTTTGTTTACATGCCCCTCTGGCTAGGAAATGTGCTGTGTGGAGACTCATTTATTACGGGAATTTCTCTTTAAGACATGGCAGGAAGGATTCTCAATCTATGGGTTGGGGCAGAGGGGGCACAAGTTTCAGCCTAATTAATTATACAACATTCAAGAAGGCACTGAGGAGCTGAGCCAGGATTCTGCTGTGCCAACCAGAGGTACCAGGGGCAACCAGACCCACTAGAGACCCAAAGTAAACTCTATCACCACCAACAGAGGAATCCAGTAAGAAACATTCTAGTTCCTTGTTTACAGGGTACTATCAGGGAATCCAGAGATTCAGGGAGGGTAAACATAAGAACACCTCATCTGGGTATTGCTGACGAAGAAGGTAAAAACTGGGGCTTGCTTGGTGTTACCTCTAGGACATCACTGACAAGGCAGTTCCCAAGGGTTTATGTTGGTGTAAGCGTGACAGTGACACACAAAACCATCCCTCTGAAATTTAGCCTGGGAACCTTGAACGGTATGGCTTTCTTACTGGTCCGTTGGAGAGGCTGAACCTGCTACTTTCTCCCTGTACTTGCCAAAGGGCACAAAGTCTATGTTTTTCCAGCTACCTCAGAAGGGGGAGGGTGGGAGAAACAGATCTCAAAAAAGGGTGAGGAGAGAATCAGCAATTAAAAGTGACCTGTATGGTCACCCTTAGGGTCAATGGGCCTGTGATCTGTGAGGCTGTCACTTCCCTTTGAAATTCTAATTAGTGAATGAAACATGTTTTCCAGCTCAATTTAGATTAATTAGTTTAGGGTAGGGTGGGAAGACATTCTCATTGCACTTGTGATCAGAAAAAGAAGTTATGCCAAATTTCCCCAAGCTGCCCCAAATTTTGCTTTTCCAACTTTTAAATTTTGTCTACATTCCTAGATTTCTATTTATCATTTTATTTAACAAAAACGTGGAGAATTTACTCTGTGCCAGCCGCTATCCTAAGCAGTACTTTGCAAATATGATCTCATTTAGTCCTATGAGGTAGGTACTATTGTTAATTGTACAGGTGAGAAAACCAAGGCACAGTGAGGTTCAATGAACTTGCTGGGTTTTACAGTTAGTAAGTGCGGAACCCAGGCAGTTCAGCCACAGTATGGCCATGGCGTCTGTGCTCTTGATATTTCCTCATTATCCATGTGATTGTGGAGCTACAGCTTAGCCAAGAGATTCAGGACTCGTTTGGCGCAATCATACATGAGAGCTGTAATTCATCTGCTTTCTGACATGCCAAAATTCCAGAAATAATTTGCTTTAGAACGATTATCCAAATCCACTCCATTTGTTTGTTCGTATCTTGTTTTTTGAGACAGAGTCTCACTCTGTCACCCAGGCTGAAGTGCAGTGGCACAATCTTGGCTCACTGCAATCTCTGTCTCCGAGGTTCAAGAAAGTCTCCTGCCTCAGCCTCCCGAGTAGCTGGGACTACTGGTGAGTGCCACCATGCCCAGCAAATTTTTGTATTTTTGTAGTAATGGATTTCACTATGTTGGACAGGCTAGTCTCGATATCCTGACCTCAAGTGATCTGCCTGCCTTGACCTCCCAAAGTGCTGGGATTACAGGAGTGAGCCAACATACCCAGCCATTTGATCATTTTTTAAAAATGTGCTCTCCTATACAATAGAAGATAGAAGGGTCTGTGTTCTAGGTGTGGGAATGTGGTGAACAAAACTAAATTCCTACCCATATGCAGCTTTCAGTCTTGAAGTTAGAGACTGGAGTTAGACAATAGGCAAATCAATGTGCAAAGAAATATTAGTAAATGGAAGTTTTTTTGAAGAAAAATAATGCAAGGTAAGGAGATAGGATGAGAAGGGTGTGCAGAGAGAAAATAATTAAAGAGGTGGAGAAGGTATTTAAGTAGAAATCTGAATGAGGCCAAAGATGGAGTGAATAAAAGTTCCTGAAAGGTGAAGCGCCTCACAAGTATGAGTAGTGGCAAACCTTGTGAGTATCCTGTTCGTAGCAGAAACAGACAGAAATAGCACCATAGAGGTGTCCAGCCAGATCTGTGGAATCTCGGGAACTGGGCTTAGGGCTCTAAATGCACCATATATATATATGTAATTTATTTATTTTACTTTAGGTGCATAATATATCTGGCGTTTCTCCCCATGTTATCCCTCCTCACCCTCCCCTCCCTCCTCACCCTCATTGTCTCTCCCCTCCCCTTCCCCTGCAAGTGTCCCCTGTGTGTGATGCTCCTCTCCCTGAGTTCACGTGGTCTCGTTGTTCAACACCCACCTATGAGTGAGAACACATGGTGCTTGGCTTTCTGTTCTTGGGTCAGTTTGCTGAGAATGATGGTTTCCAGATTCATCCAAGTCCTTATAAAGGACACAAACTCATCTTTTTTTATGGCTGCATAGTATTCCATGGTGTATATGTATCACATTTTCTTTGTCCGGTCTATCATTGATGGACGTTTTGGTTGGTTCCAGGTCTTTGCTATTGTACACAGGGCTGCAATGAACATATGTGTGCATGTGTCTTTATAGCAGAACAATTTATAGTTCTTTGGGTACATACTCAAGAGTGAGATTGCTCGGTCAAATGGAATTAGAACAAATCAAAGAGTTACGTTCAATAAATTTAAAACATTCAATGTTAACAAGTTACTAGGTTAGCAAAAATATAAATCAGTCATTTTCACACACAAAAAAAGTTTTGACAGTTTGTAAAGTTATCTGAAAAAATTCTGCAGTTCTTAGAATGCAATGAAATGGCCTCAAAAATGTTGGAAAGGACAGGTCCAAAGATAGTGAGTTATCTCAACTGATTGCTCACAGTCAGTTACAGATCAAATTCCTTGTTCAGCTCATTCCTCTCTTCTCACTACTGCTCTTGACTGGTCTAAAAACTTTAAAAAAATTTTTTTAAATGTTGAAAGACACTATTTGATGAAAAGATTGTTTGAATTAGATCATTGGTTAGATTGATACAAACTATCAGTAATAAACAACCCCAGTCACCCTGGCAGTCTTTCTTCCTCCAGAAATGATCAAACTGACTAGGTACAGGCCAGAAAGAAACATTAAGGATGAAAATCAGGGCTTACATCCCCCATGGTGGCCACGACACAGGAGCTGCTTGGAGGGATTTGAGCAAATCATTTTTTTGCAAATCAATGAGTAGGAATGTGATTTCAAAATAATTGGATAAACATCAGCTTTCACTTTCATCTATGTTAAAACTTTAGTTGTTACATTTTTTCCTTCAAAGTTCACATTCCAAGAGTTTATCTTTTGATATTTCTTCACTATTTGCTTCCACTCATTCTCGGTTACCTGTGGACACTGTAGTTCTCTAGAAAATGTAAATTTGCTTCTCTTCTAACTTAGAATCGACTTGACTTTTTAGTTTATCTCTCTAAATGGTCAAAAACCTTTGGTTCTCATATTTCCTATTCCTCCTTTGGTGTTCTACCTACAAACTTTAATTTTGATGATGAATCTACTTTATTATTACTTTTCTTGTTGCTTGTGCTTTTAGTCTCATATATAAGAAACCGTTGCCTAACTTGAGGTCATAAACATTTATTTCTATTTTTTTTTCAACCAGTTGTGTGGTTTTAGCTCTTACATTTAGATCTAGGATTCATTTTGAGTCAACTTTTTGTGTATATATAGTGAGATAGGGTTCAGCATTATTCTTTTGTTTGTTCATATCTAGTTGTCCAGAGCCATTTGTTGAAAAGACTATTCTTTCCCCAGTGAATTGTCTTGTTAATATTGTTGTTCATGTGTTTATTATTTTAGCATCAATTATTTTTTTATACTGGGTGCTAGAGATACATCTTTTAAGAAAAGGACAGTGAGATTCTTTGTTCTTGAGAATCCCCATAACTTTAAAGAATCAGAAAACTGGTCCATATATCCATAACTATTAAACACTTTCTTGATCTAACTTCATGACAAAATTTTTCTTTTTATTGTTGAAAACATATTTATTTTTGACTCTACAGAAAATTTAAGGAGATAATCATGCACAGTTCTGTAAAAAGCAAATGTTTCCAGGGAAAGGTTACTATTTATTTCAAAGAAACTGTACTGCACATTCTTTCCCAAAGTTATACAAATGTTATCCATGTTCTTTGTAATATATGTTACTTGTTTGATTTTGTTTTGTAAATACCATTGGGGAAACTATTGAAATTGAGATAGAGGTGTGCCATTCAAATAGGGTTGGTTTTTGTATTAGTCAACTTGGGCTACCATGACAAAGTACCACAGACTGGGTTGCTTAAATCACAGTATTTATCACAGTTCTGGAGGCTTGAAGCCCAAAAACAAGGTGTTGGGAAGTTTGGTGTGTTCTAAAGCCCCTCTACTCGGTTTGCTGATGTCTGGCTTTTCCTCTGAGCAAGTATATCCCTGGTGTTTCTTTTGTGTCTAAGTTTCTTCTTTTAAGGACACCAGTCAGATTGGATTGTGGTTCAACCTAAAGGTCTCATTTCACTTAATCACGTCTTCAAAGGCTCTGACTCCTAGTATAGGTCAGTCACATTCTGAGGTACAGGAGTTTAGGACTCCAACATATGGATTTGGTGAGGATACAATTCAGCCCCTAATAGTTGTCTTTGGCTGTACTTGATGACTACTAAAATCATAACCAAAGAAGATTAAATTGGTATGTATTTTGTTGTGGTTATTTTATAAATGTTGGATTTTAATTATCCATACCCTCCTCCTACTGGATAATAAGGAGTTATCGGTGTGTGCTAAGATTCTAATAAAGGCAATTAATTAGGTTTGTAATTAGAGGCATGATGACTAAGTGGGGGCAGAAGTAAAATGATGGTGACGTTGATTCCACTGATGTGCCTTTAATGTCACATTTACATTCATTATCTGTAATAAGAATTAAGATGCTTATTTATTTCAATAAGGAAAGTGACAGAAAAGTTTATAAAATTAGGAATTCATGGAAAATTGGTAAAAAAAATTGTCAAACTATTACAATAAGAAACTGATACTGAGTCAGGTTAATTTAAGTATAAAAGCAACGTCTTCAAAAGATATTACAGTTCACAGAGTCAAGGAGTAGTTATAATCTAGACTGGAAAATGCCAGGAGCAGAGAAAACTGTAAGAGCAGATAACCCAGTTGTTGCGCTTTTTATTGGTTTCTGTAAAGTGCTATAATCTAGAATGAATCAGCTCAACTGCTTTCAGGCTCCTTCCTTCCTTCCTTCCTTCCTTCCTTCCTTCCTTCCTTTCTTTCTTTCTTTTTTTTTCCTGACATTCATGGTTAACAACAAAATTCCAGTAAGTAAACATCTGGTTTGTCAGGTTTGGGTCATGAATCTGATCCTTTTAGCTAAGAGTAAACTGGACCCTTTGAATGACAGTTCCACAAAACTATCCCCGTGTAAGAAAACTAAATTGACCCAAACAAAAATTTCGAGATTAACAACAGTCTACATAGGCCAGGCACTGCAGCTCACACCTGTAATCCCAGCACTTTGGAAGGCTGAGGTGGGCAGATGACCTGAGGTCAGGAGTTTGGGACCAGTCTGACCAACATGGTGAAACTCAGTCTTTACTAAAAATAGAAAAAATTGGCCAGGTGTGGTGATGTGCACATGTAGTCCCAGGCACAGGAGACTGAGGCAGGAGAATCACTTGAACCCAGGAGGTGGAAGTTGCAGTGAGCCAAAATCATGCCACTGCACTCTGGCCTGGTGCCTGGATGACAGAGTGAGACTCTGTCTCAAAAAAGGAAAAAGAAAAACAGTCTGCATGCACAATGTTGAAAGGTTGAAAGGATGGTTAAATAAATATAATCTATGCACATGATGGAATATTATAGTGCCATTAAACATAATGTTTCAAGGAATATTCAATTCTATGCAAAATTGCCCAGGATATAATGATATTTTAAAAATGACCAGAAAACATATATGTGTACGTGTAGTATGGCCTCAATTATGGAACAAAAACTAACATATTTTTGCTTAGAAAAAATTCGCCAATAATGTAATAATTATCTCTGGTTTATAGAATCAGAATTTCTGTTTTCTTCCTCATAAAGTTTTTGTTTTAAAAAATAGACTATTATATTTTTCTTATGACAAAAGTAATACATAAAGCACAAGTAACACATAAAGCAAAAAGAAGAATATAGAATAGTAAGGTAGATAAAATAACTTGCAATTTTATACAACAAAGTTATCATTATTAATAATTTATTTTTTCAAACACTTTGGTATTGTTTTCTTTAAAAAAAAAAACTTCAAAATAACCATATATTGCCTTAAAAACTGGAATAAAAGTTAGTGTACATTAGTTTTCAAATAGAATTTAGTAAATCTATTTCATGCAGAGATACTCATTGTGTCTTTAATCAAAATAGTATATTTAGTTCAAGTTATTGATTAAACAACTAAACGTTAGACTATTTTATCTCTTAGAATATTAATAAAAATTAGGCCAGGAAACTTGTATAATAAAAGTACAGTATTTTGAAAATTTTATAACAATGGAAAAGCTTTGAAAATGTGTCTAATATAAAATTAGACTTGAAATACCAAATTAGTGGTGTTCCGAAAATCATGTTACTTGGTAACCCAAGTTTTCTCTTTAAAGCTCAGCATAAATTTTTCAAAAAGTTATATTTATGAAAAATCTACTATTTGCAATGGGTTGTTTTAGCAAAACTTGACCTCATATTGAAAAATTTAGAATACTGGAGAATAAACAAGAAGCATCTGTAAATACTGACATAGTGTGTACTTAAATTTTTAAGCTATTTAGAACCAGATTCATCAAGTTGGCAAAATCAAGTTACTAGATTATCAAAGGAAATGATAAGTGAAAATGAACCAAAGGCGGCAAAATGAAGAAAGAGAGTTAATAATTAGGGTATGCTGCACTTGGGAATGTGAAATTATTCGTGTTGAGGATGTGCAGAGAGAAATCTGTGTGAGGAGGAATAGATTTTTAATGCTATAACCTAGTAATATCTAGATCAGGGGTCCCCAAACCCTGGGCCGTGGACCAGTATCGGTCCCTGACCTGTTAGGAACTGGGTCACACAGCAGGAGGTGAGCAGTGGGCTAGGGAGCATGACCGCCTGAGCTCTGCCTCCTGTCAGATCAGCAGTGGCATTAGATTTTCAGAGGAGCACAGACACTATTGTGAACTCTGTATACACGGGACTAGCTTGTGTCCTCCTTAGGAGGTTCTCATGCCAGCCCAATCTCCCCACAACATCTGTGGAACAATTGTCTTCCACAAAACTGGTCCCTGGTGCTGAAAAGGTTGGGGAATGCTTATCTAGATTATAGTAAAGCAAATATTCATAGTTTTAAAATTAAAGAAAAATGATTAAAGATGTAAAACCAGAACTCAGAGTTTCCAATTACATATTCATAGAGGAATGAATGCTAAGAGAATTCTGTCACATACATAGTTCAATCTAAGAAATTCAGCAGATTTGAAAATCCTGGAAAGAGTTACTTTGAGACTTCACAAATGCTAACAGGCAGCAGTTTTGATATTACCTTGGAATGTGATATGCCACTTAAAAAGGCCAGTGGTATTTTGAGCTATGTATGTCAGTGTGTTGGGACAAAACCAAGGAGAAAACAGACTGGTATCAAGTCTAGAATACCATCCTTTCAGTGGCACCTGGACCTCAGCGTTTCAGGTTTCAGGTGATTTGAGGAGTCTGTGAGGTCGCGCACTAATATTTAAGGCCTTTAAAGGGTTATAGACCGATTGGTATGAATGAAGACAAGAGTACCTTTGTAAGACATTCCAAAAAGGACGTTTGAGCATACTTAAGAAGAACCTAGCCACTGCACTTCATCCTGGGCAGCAGAGTAAGACGCAATCTCAAAAAGGAAAAAAAAAAAAAAAGAAAAGAAAATAGGACTGTGATGTTTCTTCCTGAAATCTCTGTGGAATAGCAAAAAGTGGAATCTTGGCTGTATCTTTTCTGGGACCACACTTTATCCTACTCTCCCTGACTCACACTCTCTCTCTCTCTCTCTCTCTCTCTCTCTCTCTCTCTCTCCCTCCTTTTTTCATTCCTAGGCATTTTATTTTACTCTCTGTTTTTGTATACTCTGCTCATTTCTCATCCTCCTTCCATTCAGTAAGTTAAGAAAAAATATTTTCACAGTCATGTTCTCAGAATGTTCATAGTCTTTGATGCATATATAATATAAAGAAAAAAATCAAAAAATATTTAATGTAATTTTAGCAGCTATTTTCAAAATGTGGTCCACAGACACTCTTGCATTCTCTTGAGACTTTTTAAAAGATTCATCAAGTCAAAACGATTTTTATAATTACTCAAAAACATTATTTACCTTTTTCACTGTGTTGACATTTGGAAGAACAATGAGAACCCCTAGCCTTAACACTTGTCAAGACAGTGACAACAAACTGTACTGTCATTGTATTCTTCACTGTCATTTATTCCCAGTAAAAATAAGTAAACAAGTAAATAAATAAAATTAAAGCCAGTTGCACTAAAGGAATGTCTTTGACAAAACAGTAAAAATTAATTGTATTTAATCTCTACCATTAAGTACATATGTTTTTAATATTCAGTACACATTAAGAAATAGAAAGTATACATGAAGAACATCTGCTGTATATCAGCTCTGATGTTGGTTGTCTCAAGGTAAAGCACTTATGTAGTTGTTTGAGTTGCAAGCTAAACTAGCTACACTTCTATAGAATACTATCTTTACTTAAAAAAATGACTGAGAGACAAATTGTGATTATTCAAACAGATATTGAAAAGGTGTATTTTTGAAAATAAATGGAGACTGTCATTTTACAAATACAGTTGACAGTATTTGTTGTCAGTGACAAAATTTGGCCTTTCAAGAGAAAATTATTTTGAAAAAGATGTATCTGTCATCATGAGCTCAACAGCTTCTCAAAATTTACAGGGTTTCTGATATGATTAGTGGTAATATTAACAGATGAATAATGAAATCTTTCAATATTTTGAAGATCTGCATAACTTACTCAGCCAACCAGTTATCTCATTAGATCTCTTTCTTTTAGATATATGGTTATTTTCGCTTGAAATTCATTGTGTTGGCATGTGGTTAGTGCTTACAATTTATAAATTTATTAATAGTGTGCTTGCCATTTTTCTACTTTCTAACATAATAAATGTCAATACATTAAACTCATTATAAAAAGGAATTTTTTTGTTTACTCAATAATATTAACAATCAATAAAAAGGAGTCCTGATACAAAAAAAAATCATAATATGCCAAGGATGAACTTGATGATTCATCAGATTCTGGGACACTGAATCTGATGAATTATCAGATTATCTGATAAATTATTCAGATTACGTATGTCGAACTGTATTAGTTGAGATTATTATAATGCAGATAATCCAGTCCTTCAGAATTATGCAGGATAGAGACAGTGTTTGTCACATTATGCAAGTTAGTACATTTTCATCATTATAATATCAGATGCATACATCATCAGTTTAGTTCAGTAAGTTCTATGAAAAGTGAGTAAAAATTGTCGCAAAGCAAATCAGAAAATTCTAAAATGTAAATGTTCTAATACTCTTATGAGAATTTTTATCTTTCCTCACCTCAACCAATGTAAGAAGTTCTTATTGGTCTTTTTCTAAATGTTAACTCACTCCCTTTCCCCCCATTAGAACCTGACCTCCATAGCAGCAGCAGTAACCTTTCAAACAGGTGGGCCAAATCTCTACTTTTTAAGACTGTAAGTTATATCCTGGAGTAAAAGCTATTCAGTTATTCAGCATGGCTTCCGTGAGCTGTCTGGATTTATGTCCTAGCCCGCAGTCTATCTACCTTACCATTTGTCTTTCAGAAATAACGAATTGCATTTCTGTGAACACTGAAAGCTGTTTCTGTCACTAGGTCTTTGCTACTGCCTCTTTTTTCTGCCTGAAAATCCATGACCTCTTCTTAGCCAAGTATGATTGATTTCCTTTTGTGTTGTGCCTATGTCCTGTATAGACTTCTACCATATCCCCCACTGCACTTCATTGTGCTTATTCCTGTCTTCCTCTGCTTCTCTGCTTCCTCTTCTATGCTGTACCTTCTTTGCAATACAGTGCAGCACATTGTCTGGTGTGGCTAAGTTTTTGGTTTCTAGGTTCTCAGTAGAAATAGTTAAATGAAAATGAAACTAAACAAAAACATTTTTAGTGTTACCTTTAATGTTAATACCTGATAGTTTTGTATTATATAGGATGCTTTTGCAAACACCATTTTGTAAAAATATACTTGAAGCATATAATAATTTTATATCTTGTGTAAATTCCAAACTCCTATTCCAAACTTATACATACTATGAGTATTGAAGTACTCATATATACTATGATTAGACACTGCTTTTCAAAGTAATTCTGAATGCATTTTTTCTTCAAAGTATTATCTTAGCTGTTTTTACTTATTCAATGTCTGAGAAATTTGATCACTTCTCCTTTTATCATTTTGAGGCATTCTTTTTTTTCTATTTTTTCTTTTCTTTTTTTTTAGACTTTGTTTTGCTCTTATTGCTCAGATTGGAGTGCAATGAGGCAATCTCAGCTCACTGCAACTTCTGCCTCCCAGGTTCAAGCAAGTCTCCTTTCTTAGCCTCCCCAGTAGCTGGAACTACAGACATGCACCACCATGATGGGTAAATTTTTTGTATTTTTAGTAGAGACAGGGTTTCATCATGTTAGCCAGGCTAATCTTGAACTCTTGACGTCAAGTGATCCACCCACCTGAGCCTCCCAAAGTTACCGGCATGAGCCACCATGCTCAGCTCATTTTGAGGCATTCTTTGGTCTTTGCTTGAGTCTAATTTTTTTTTAATTATTCAAATACTATATTTTATAGTTATAGAATATATTAATGATATTATAGAAAATCAAATATTTAGAAAAGCATAAAGAAGAAAATAATATTTGTGATCTCATAATCTATGTGATTTTTTTCACACAATAATAAGATACTGTTTTTAACATGATAATATTTTGCTCTAAATCATTTATCTTCTTGTTTGAATAATGGGATTCCTATGGTGTTTTCAATTTTGTAGCAGGTATTACATCTTAAACATTTTTCAATGCCATTAGAATAATCCAAAAGTATAATTTTAATGGGTTCATAATATTTCCTAACAGAGTTTTACATTTATTTAATTATTTTGATAGTCATGGATATTTTGGGGTTTTTTTTAGTTGGATCATTACTTTTGAAATAAATTTAAATATCACATTAAAAATACCAAACATTTTACGTTTCTATTAATAGCCAAAAGATCATCTTTTGTATGAACAGAGCCCAAAACTTAGGCTTTTCTTGATTAAAGAAAGAGAAGGCCAATAAATTCCACATCATACACAAAAGATACAGTCAACTAAAGCTTAAACATGAAGGAAAAAATTCCTGTGCATGGTTTCGTACATTGGACTTGTTCTCTTTCTTTTTGATTCTCCTTCCTGTTCTTCACTAGCCATAGGAATCACACAAAGAGCTTGGCTCACTACTTTCATGCACTTCTTTCTCCTCTTGCCATTTGTTCACAATGAACCCATTTGGGCTAGTTCTTTAATATTCTCAGATGTTTTCTTGCTTTCAGAAACATGGGCAAAATAATTTATATATTAACATTGAACAACTCTCTGAAAACTATTGCATTGTTTAACTAATTTCTGATTTTTCTACCACTTTCCAACAGAAAACAACTTTCTTCTTAGACTTCTTGATACAAAGTTTTTAAGAAATTTAAAATATACATTTAAATGTCTCTTTGATGAGCATACTGATTAATATGACATCTGCAAGGGAGGTAAGGTAGTGGTAACCATTCTAAAGTTCTTATTTATTTTTAAAATATGGATAGTTACAGGTTTGTTATTATCTAAGAAAGAGAATTATTAATATCCTCCATGAGATCGAAGAATCACATTATATCTCAAACGAAGGTAACATTACAGTGTGAAAAACAATTTTATCATTTTATCTTAATTTTTAACATTTGTATATGTTTGTGGGGTACAAGTGCAATTTTGCTACATTGACATATTGCATTTTGGTGAAGTTGGGGCCTTCAGTGTATCCATCACTGGAACAATGTGCATTGTATCCACCAAGCAACCTCCTATCATCCACCCTGCCTTGCACCTACCACCTCTTCAATCTCCATTGTATTTTAACTTGAAGTGTTGTAATTCTTTCCCTCTAGCAATAACCTTGGTTTATGCATCTAATTCTCAGAGGATAATCTACCACTTCAAAACTTTACAAGTAGCTGTGATTTTGAAGGTCATTTGAAATAACCTAAGAAAAATTGCTTTCTTCTAACTTGCCTTCTTTCTTCATAACAGAACTATAATTCTGTGCAGGTACCACCATCCTAGGCACTTTCAAGGGTCATGGGGAACTGACGCAATTCTAGGGGCAGTCTGATTTGTTTAGGGGTCATCTCTTTGCTCTTGCCAATGATTGGTTTCAGCACTGGGCTTGTGACCTCACACTAATGAAACGTGAGGGAAGTCTGTTGCAAGACTTTTCAAAAAACTTACTTCTTACCTAAGAAAGAGCTATTAAGAAAAGACAGTCTTTTTCCAAGTGTTGGCTCTCAGATGTTGTATCCTTTGGTCTCGACAGCCAAATTGCTCAGCCATCACTGAGGATGGTGGAACAGAGAGTTGAACAGCATATGGGTCCTTGGTAAAACAACCAAACCACCAAATATACCAACCCTGAGGCCTACCCTTCCTCTGGACTTTCTTAACTTCAGCGATTTTGAAGCCAAAAGCTTCCTGATGACTAAAACGGTTGACTACTTTGCATATGAAATTTAGTTTTATAGAGTACTCTGTGAAATTATTTATACAACTATAGCAAACCTATCATTTTGTTTTATTTTTATGATTAGTATGTATATATATATATATTGCTTGCTCAAGCTAACAGACAGATGAGAGGGAACATTCGAATCAATAGCATTCTTTTAGCTATTATAGTAATATTTCTAGTTATTGGGCCTTAGAGTAAAACAATCGGGAGGTTGGTCAGAGCAAGAAATAATTGTCTCATTCTTTTTTCATTTATTAGTCATTCATTTAACAAATACATATTGAGAACCTAGTATATTTAATACTAGGTGCTAAGATATCTACTTGTAGGTACTTAGCTTCTAAATTAAAAATAAGCCAAGTACTACTGTTTTAACCACACTATTTCTGACATCAAATGCGAGGGTTGCTTTTTGTTTTTGTTTTTGTTTCCCTCACCAATCAATTCTCTGACACCCAGTTGAGTGTCCTACAATTCAATTCAAGAATAACTTGGCATTATCCTCAGGTACCACAAGTCAATGGCTCAGGCTCACAAAACTGACCCACTTCAAATGTCAGCTGCAAGACCCAGGCCTTTGGAACTTCTGACTGGCCAGCTATAAATCCTCCAGTTCAATAATGTGCTACAACAGCTCACAGAATTTAAAATTTTACTATTGCCAGTTTATTATAAAGGAACAGCCTGAAAGAGACACATAGCAGAAAGTATAGGTTAGAGGAAGCTATCCAAACCCCATAATTTAGAATTTTTATGGAGGTCTTGTTATATAGACATAATTGATTAAATCATTGGCCACTGGTGATTAGCTTATTCTTCAGCCTCTAGCCCATCCCTTGCAGATGAGAGTCTTTCTGGTGACTAGTTCCAATCCTGATGCTATCTAATGGGCCTCAGCCACTTGTCTCAGTCACTTGTCATGTCATTAGCATACAAAAAGACTCTCCAGAGATTCTAAGGATTGTAGAAGTTCTTATGTCAGAAATTGAAACTAAGGCCAAATATAAGAAAGATGCTGCTGTCACCCATATCAATCAGGAAATAACATGGGCTATAGGAGCTATGTACCAGGAAGCCAGGACTAAGACAAAGTACAGGCATACCTCAGAGATATTGCAGGTTTGGTTCCAGACCACCACAAAAAAAGCCAATATTGCAATAAAGTAAGTCACACAAGTTTTTTGATTTCCCAGTACATATAAAAGTTATGTTTACACCATATTATAGGCTACTAGGTATATGATAGTATTATGTTGAAAAAAAAGGTACATACCTTAATTTAAAAATACTTTATTGCTAAAAAAAAAAATACCAACAATCATCTGAGCCTTCAGTGAGTCATATAATCTTTTTGCTGGTGGAGAGTCTTGCCATGGTGTCGATGGTTGCTGACAGATTAGGGTGGTAGCTGCTGAAGGTTGAGATGACTATGGCAATTTATTACAATAAAACAACAATGAAATTTGCCACATAGATTGATCTTTCTTTCATAAAAGATTTTTCTGCAGCATGTGAGGCTGTTTGATAGCATTTTGCCCACAGTAGACTTGTTTCAAAATTGGAGTCAGTGTTTTCAAACCCTGCCACTGCTTTATCAAAGAAATTTATGTAATATTCTAAATCCTTTTTTGTCATTTCAACAATGTCCACAGCATCTTCACGAGGAGTAGATTCTATTTCAAGAAATCATTTTCTTTGCTCACTTATAAGAAGCAACTTCTCCTCTGTTAAAGTTTAATCATGACATTGCAGCAATTCAGTCACATCTTCAAGCTGCATTCTAATTCTAGTTCTCTGGCTATTTCTGCCACATTTACAGTTACTTCTTCCACTGAATCTTGTACCCCTCAAAGTCATCCATGGAAGCTGGAATCAATTTCTTTTGAACTCCTCTTCATGTTGATATTTTTACCTCTTCCCATGAATCACAAATGTTCTTAATGAGATCTAGAATGGTGAATTTTATCCAGAAGGTTTTCAATTTACTTTGCTCAGATCCATCAGAAGAATCACTGTCTATTGCAGCTATAGTCTTATAAAATGTATTTCTTAAACAATAAGACTTGAAAATAAAAATTATTGCTTTATCTTGGGCTGCAGAATGGATGTTGTATTATCAGGTATGAAAATAACATTAATCTTCTTGTATATCTCCATCAGAGCTCTTTGGAACATTGCCAATCACAGGTAATATTTTGAAAAGAATTTTTTTTTTTTCTGAGCAGTATGTCTCAATAGGGGGCTTAAAATATTCAATAAAACGTGCTGTAAACAGATGTGCTGCCATTCAGGCTTTGCTGTTCCACTTACAGAACACAAGCAGAGTAGATTTAGCATACTTCTTAAGGGCCCTAGGATTTTGACTGGTAAATGAAAATTGGCTTCAACTTAAAGTCACTGGGAACATTAGCTCCTAACAAGAGATTGAACCTAGTCTGTGAAGCTTTAAAGCCGATCATTGACTTCTCCTCTCTACCTATGAAAGTCCTAGATGGCATCTTCTTTTACTATAAGGCTGTTTCAACCACATTGAAAATCTGTTGTTTAGTGTAGTCACCTTCATCAATGATTGTTTCAGTCTGTTCCCATGCGACTAATAAGGATATACCTGAAACTGGCTAATTTATAAAGCAAAACAGTTCAGTGGACTCACAGTTCCACATGGCTAGGGAGGCCTCAAACAGTGTGGTCACTCTATTTTCCCTCCCAGTCCTAGGCAACCACTATTTGCTGTCCCTGTATATTTGCTTATTCTAGACATTTTATATGAATAGAATCATGTAATGTGTCATCTTTTGTGACTCTATTCTTTCACTTAACATAATATCTTTGAGATTCATACACCTAATAGCATGTTTCAGTATCCATTCCTTTTAATTAACTAGTCATACTCCATTATACGGATATACCACATTTTACCAGCTAATGGGCATTTGGGTACTTTCCACTTTTGGGCTATTATTAATAAGGCTGCTATGAACATGTTCATACAAGTCTTCATATGGATATGTGTTTTCATTTACCTTGGTTAGATGCCTAGGAGTGAAATTACTGGGTCATATAATGAATCTATGTTTAACATTGTGAGACATTACCAGTGTATTTCCAAATAGCTGTACCATTTTACATTCCTACTAACAATATATGAGGGTTCTAGTTTCTCTATATCCTTGCCAACACTTGTGATTATCTGTTTTATTGTTATTATTATTACCATTCCAGTGTGTGTAATGTTATGTCTCATTGGGTTTTTTATTTGCATTTCCTTCATGACTAATGATGTTGTGCATCCTCTAATGCACTTGTTCGTTAGGGATTTATCTTCTTTGGACAAATATCTACCCAAATCTTCTGCTATTTTTATGGTTAAGTTCTTTGGGGTGTTTTATTATTGACTTGTAAGAGCTTTAAAATACATATATGCTGGTTATAATCATTTAAGAGATACGTGATTTGCAAATAACTTTATTCTGTGGATTGTCTTCACTTTGTTGATGTTGTCTTTTGAAGTGCAAATGATTTTTTATGAAGTACAATTTATCAGTCTTCTTTCCTGACCACGTATGCATTTGGTGTTGTAGCTAAAAAATTATTATCTCATCTAAGTGCACCAATAATTACTCATATTTTTAAATAATTACATAATTTTAGCTCTTACATTTAAAATTGTGATTAATTTTGAATTAATTTTTGTATGTTGTTATCCACAGATTCAAATCCTTACTTTTCCATGTGGATATCTGATTTATCTAGTACTGGCTGTTGAAATGATTATTCTTTCCCAATTGAATTATCTTAGCACCAAAGCTGATTTGATATAAATTGTTAGCCAAGTTGTGTTATCTTTTTATTTATTCAAGAATAATTAAGAATAAGAACCATTGCCACTTTAAATGTGTCAGATATCCAAATATTAAGGAAAATGTTTGATCACTATAAAATTTTTACTTTCCAATAAATTACATCAATTTTACCATACAATGTTCAATACTGTAACATGTTCTGTATTTTAACTTTTGATTTTTTTATAACTTGGAATTTTGAACTATTGTGCTTTGTAACCTCTCACTCTTAGGAGATGGTATTTTTATTCTAAATATTTTATTACTTAATTCAGTAATTATTTTGTGACTCTTATGGGTAAAGTACTTTGCATGATGCAGTGAAGAAAGCACTTATGGACTAAAACAAAAAACAAGACATATTCACAAGCAAACATACTGGAAGATAGAAGTCAGTCATCAAGTAACAGAAGAGTTGCAGATAAATGCTTATGTGAATGCAAAGATTGCTTGCTTTTTGTTTCAGAAAAGTGCTAGTGGATGAAGAGGTCAACAGTCTGTATGATAGCAAATTTGGTTCCATGTTGGTCTATAAAAGTAAGGGCAAAGAATAAGCATTAAGTTTCTGATGAATATAAATGAAATACATGTAGCCATTAAGAAGTATGATCTGTGATTTTAAAACTATAAATAATAATATTCATATACAAGACATGACAGTTACCAATTTATTGCATGTTAACTCCATTTGGTAACTAACCAGTAACAGTGGATTGGGCACTTAAAGCATTTGTCTTTGACAGTGAGCATGACCTTACTCTTTGTCAGTAGAGGGCAGTGAAGGGTCACTGAAAGAGGAAGGGGCTTCTTTTCCTGGTTCTTAAGGCTATGTTTTGATTTTACTTCGATCATTAGCAACGTGGACCATTAACAATATGCTTGTGTGATGTCGTCTGATGGTGTTTTTTTCCAGCCACATGCCCAGATGGGGCAGTCTGTTGGTGACTTCACAGCCTCCTTATAAGGGCCTAGTGACCAATTTGCCACAGTCCTCCCAACAGAGACACTGCACACTGCCAACACAGACACATGCTCACTTCAGTGCCCCACGCCTTCTAAAGGCCAAGCCAGCAACCTTAGCTCACCTGTGTCCTAAAGGGTTGTTTCTGCTTGCCCAACTGTGACTCAACTGTGGGCCAGCTCTGGCCAGGACACCCCAGCAAACCACTCTACTATAGAGGAAGAGGGCTTCAACCACACTTTCCTAGTGAAGTCTGGACCCCAGCCTTGGTATAAGAAATCCTTCCAGTTTATTCTCCTTTGAGTCCTCTACCTTAGCTCCAGGATATCCTTTAGATTCCCTTACATCCTTGTAGTTACTGTCCTATCAGTACTAAACAATTCTTCATATATTAAACTTTCTCTGTTTAAATTAGCATGTGGTTTCTGTATCTTGATTGTGTCCCAGAATGTTATTTGTTGCTATAAGTTATTTTGCTCAGTTAATATTACTAATTTTCAAATTCTTCAGTTTAGAGTGGTACAAACTTAATTTCTTGATGTTGTCCCTGAAAAGGAAGTGGACAGTTATAGCTTATGTCATCTTCTCAGTTGGCTTCATGGAAGATGATCTTTTCACTAGTGAATATTAGATATGGTCTAGCATTTCCGCTGAGAAATAAAAATTGGGCATTCATTCAAGAAAGTAGGATTGATCCTATTTCCAATTCAAATGCTTTGATTATTGTTGCATTATTCATATAGTAGATTTTCCAAGGATTCATTGCTATGTTACCAAATTTGGTAGATGTAAACTATTTTCATATGGTCAAATATGTGATGATTATTTTAATGTAAAGGGTTTCATTGAAGCATAACTACATATGTCGAAGTTTTAATATGTAGGAGGTCTATAGTTTACAAAATTATTGATTAATTGTTTCTTTTTCATTTCTACTGGCAAAGGCTTGATTTGCTACATTCAGGCCTGATGGTAACCCTGCTAATATCCAAATTCAGTCTCTCATTTTTAAACTTACAACTGTGGCAAAAGGGAAACCCTGGATGAAGTTGTTTTTAAACTTTCATAAATGCTTCTTTCTAAAATTTTAAAACTTTGAAACCTTTTAAAAGTGAAAATATTCTTCACTTGCTAAAGAGTATCCACTGGGTATGGTCCAGGTAAACCAAGAAAATATGTATAAAACATTAATTTTAAAAACTTTCTATTTTTTCCTGTATAGCAAAAATCCTAAGGAGTAAGACATGATATAAACTATTTCCCCTAGGACTTCACTGAGGTTTTTGAAACATATCAGAAGTAAGCTGAGAAATTATCTCATTTGTTTTGTTATTTTTATTCCTTGAGGAAGTACTTTTTCAAGACCATGATACCAATTGTTTTCTCCTTTACGAGCATTCCCGTGCTTTCTTACAACAGCACACTGGCAAGACGAAGTAGCCAAATCATCTCAAAGACAAATTTCCGTAAAGGCTGCTGGCCAAGAAATATCATTTTACAGTCTCATAGTCTTATACATAAAATGTACCTTAATTTACTTAAAAAAATTTTTTTTTTTTGAAACAAGGTATGGCTCTGTCACCCAGGCTGAATTGCAGTGGTGCCTCCTCAACTCACTGCAGCCTCCGCCTTCCAGACTTAAGCAATCTTCCCACCTCAGCCTTCCAAGTAGCTGGAACTACATGTGCGCACCACTATGCCTGGTTAATTTTTGTATTTTTTGTAGACAGGGTTTTGCCATATTGCCCAGGCTGCTCTCTAACTTGAGCTCAAGGAATCCACCTGCCTCAGCCTCCTAAAGTGCTGGGATTACAGATGTGAGCCACCATGCCCAGCCCAGTTTGCTTTGTAAATCACCGCAATCATTATTATATCGTAGTCCTCTAGGTTCACAGAGGTGATTAGGGACAATTATGTTGGTAATTCAATGGATTCTGTTCTGTTCTTACCTTACGGACATCTAGGTCGATTACATTATGCTGTAACATTAGACAATGTTCATCATTATCTCTTACTGTCTCTTCCCCGTTACCTCATCTAGAAAATGGTTTTTTCTGTTTGTTTTCTGCAAGAATTAAAATTGAATTTTAAGAATGGAAGCATTCATTTTGACTGAAGTCTAGTTCCAACATTTTTAAAGAAAGTATTGGCAAATCTCTTTATGTCTCTTTCTAATTATTTTTCCTACTATCTATATGTACCACCAATAAAATTAACTAATGAAATTTAGTTTTATTTCAAATCGCTCACTCGTTCTTTATTCAACAGACATTCATAAGCATAGTATTGGGCACATGAGCAGAGATATATAATGGAAAGAAACTAAGGCAGGAGTCAGACAAATCAGTATTCATATCCCAGCTCTAGCTATACACAGTATCACTTTAATTAGCTGCATTTTTTGTGAGTTTTGTTTCTTTATCTGTAAAATAGTGACGATAATATATATTTTCACATTGTATGGTAAAGTCTAAAGTTATGTTCACCAATACATAATGCAATGCTTGGAACTGAGTAGATGCTTTTAAGCACTATTAGTGTTCTTTATAATATTTTTTTCTAAGTGACCAAAAGATTATATTCAGGATAAGGGCCTCCAGCTGCATCCATATTGCTTCAAAGGACATACTTTTCTTCTTTATGGTTGTGTAGTGTTCCGTAGTACATATGTACCACATTTTATTTATTCAGCCTACCATTAACGGACATCTAGGTCGATTGCATGTCATTGCTATCGTGAATAGTGGTGCAATGAACATATGGGTGCATGTGTCTTTTTGGTAGAATGATTTTTGTTCCTTTTAATATATGCCCAGTATTGGGATTGCTGGGTCAAATGGTAGTTCTGTTTTCAGTTCTTTTGAGAAATCTCCAAACTGCTTTCCACAGCGTCTGAACTAACTTCCCTTCCCACCACCAGTGTGTAAGTGTTCCCCTTTCCCCACAACCTTGCCAACATTTGTTATTTTTCTGACTTTTTTTTTTTTTTTTTTTTTTTTTTTTTTTTTTTTTTTTTTTTTTTGAGACGGAGTTTCGCTCTTGTTACCCAGGCTGGAGTGCAATGGCATGATCTCGGCTCACCGCAACCTCCGCCTCCTGGGTTCAGGCAATTCTCCTGCCTCAGCCTCCTGAGTAGCTGGGATTACAGGCACACGCCACCATGCCCAGCTACTTTTTTGTATTTTTAGTAGAGACGGGGTTTCACCATGTTGACCAGGATGGTCTCGATCTCTTGACCTCGTGATCCACCCGCCTCAGCCTCCCAAAGTGCTGGGATTACAGGCTTGAGCCACCGCGCCCGGCTTTTTCTGACTTTTTAATAGTAGTCCTTCTGACTGGTGTGAGATGCTATCTCATTGTGTTTTTGATTTACATTTCTCTAATAATTCATGATATTGAGTATTTTTTCATATGCTTGTTGGCCATGTATACATCTTCTCTGGAGAACTGTCTTTTGATTATTTGCCCATTTTTATATGGGGTTGTTTTTTACTTCTTGATTTGTATGAGTTCCTTATAGATTCTGGATATTAGACCTTTGCTATATGCATGGTTTGCCAATATTTTCTCCCATTCTGCAAGTTGTCTGTTTTCTCTATTGATAGTTGTGTTTTTCTTGTGTAGATGCTCTTTATTTTAATTAGGTCCCACTTGTCTATTCTTGCTTTTGCTGTAATTGCTTTTGGAGACTTTGTCATAAAATCTTTTCCAAGGCCTTTGTTGAGGTATTTCTTGGTTTTCTTCTTTTTCAGGTCATACATTTAAGTCTTTAATCCATCTTGAATTGATTTTTGTATATGGTTAAACGAAGGAGTCTAGTTTCAGTCTTCTTCATATGGTTAGCCAGTTTTGTCAGCACTATTTATTTAATAGGGAGTCTTTTCTGCCTTGCTTGCAATCGTTGACTGTGTTCAACATGAGAATGTTGTGTATGTGCGACTTTATTTCTGGTTTCTCTCTTCTGTTCCATTGATCTATGTGTCTGTTTTTGTACCAGTACTATGCTGTTTTGGTTACTGTAGACTTGCATTATAGTTGGGTGGTGTGATGCCTCTAACTTTGTTCTTTTTATTTAGGATGGCTTTGGCGGCTCAGACTCTTTTTGGGTTCCATATGAATTTTCAGAGTTTTTTTCCATAAAAAATGACATTGGTAATTTCATAGAAATAACATTGGATCTATAAATTGTTTTGGGTGGTATAGTCATTTTAACTAATTCCTCCTATCCATGAGCACAGAATGTTTTTCTATTCGTGTCATTTCTGATTGCTTTCATCATGGAGTTAATTAAAAATCCAAAAGTTAATTAATTTTAACTTTTGAGTTAAAGTGTTTCGCAATTCTTGTTGTAGAGATCTTTCATCTCTCTGGTTAGCTGTATTCCTAGGTATTTTATATACTTTTTGTGGCTATTGCGAATGGGATTGCATTCTTGATTTGACTCTCAGCTTGGATGTTATTGATATGTAGAAATGCTACTGACTTTTGTACATTGATTTTGCATCCTGAAACTTTCCTGAAGTTTTTTATTTGATCTGGGAGCCTTTGGGAAGAGACTATGGGGTTTTCTAGGTATAAAATCATACCATATGCAAAGAGAGAGAGTTTGACTTCCTCTCTTGGTATTTGGACACCTTTTATTTCTTTCTCTTGCCTGATTGCTCTGGCCAGGACTTAACCGTATTATGTTGAGTAGGAGTGGTAAGAGTGAGCACTTTGTTTTGCTTCGGTTCTCAGGGAGAATGATTCCAGCTTTTGGCTCTTCAGTATGATGTCGGCTGTGCATTGTTTATGGATGGTTCTTATACTTTGGCCTAATTTGTTGAGCTTTCTTAACGTGAAGGGATGTTGAATTTTATCGAAAGCGTTTTCTGCGTCTATTAAGATGATCATGTGATTTTTTTTGTTTTTAGTTCTGTTAGTGTGATGAATCACATTTATTGATTTTCATATGTTGAACCAACCTAGAGTCCTAGAATAAAGCTTACTTGATCATGGTGGATTAGCTTTTTGGATGTGCTGCTGGATTTAATTCACTAGTATTTTGTTGAGGATTTTTGTGTCTATGTTCATTAAGGATATTAGCCTAAAGGTTTCTTTTTTCATTATGTCTCTGCCAGGTTTTGATAGACAGATAGATACTTTTTGTGAATTGTTACAAATGCAAGGAAGAAAACTTCATCCAAACAATGTAGATTGCTTTCTACAAGGAACTCTATTTTTCTAGATTAAGTTTTCTAATTCTACAGGCCTCTAGAACACAACTTCAAATAGAGGCTGACTGTGGTAGCTCATGCCTGTAATCTCAGAACTTTGGGAGGCCAAGGTGGAAGGACTGCTTGAAGCCGAGAGTTCAAGATCAATCTAGGCAGCAAAGTAAGATCCTGTCTCTACAAAATATTTTTTAAAATTAGCTGGTCAGGTGATACACATCTGTATTCCAAGCCACTCAGGAGGCTGGTGCAAGGGATCACTTGAGTCTGGGAATTCAAGGCTGCAGTGAGCTGTGATCATGTCACTGCACTCCAGCCTGGGTGACAGAGCAAGACCCTATTTTAAAATAATAACAATACTAATTGAAAACAAGTGCCTTTCAACATCCCAAATACAATTTTATATCTCTTATTTCAAATTGAAGTCTAGATAATCTCACATATCAACATTTTTAAACGCATTTCAGATCGCCAGAGATACTTTTTATCTGATTTTCAAACCCTGGCATTTAGAAAAAACAAATTAATAAATACCAACGGATGAGGTAGGCATTGAGATTTCTAGAACGATTAATAGGTTTCCCCTTCTAGGAAGGAAGGGGGAAGAAGTTTTAAAAATAGAAGCAAAGTGTCATTACTATGCATTTGTAAACTGTTAAAAAAGAAAACAAAAGAAGTATATAGCATTTTTAGATTTACATTACTAATGGTGAATACTTAGAGTGTTTTGTTAAGTCTACTGGTAAACTTTATGAAAGGGCAAATTTGGAGGTCTATATTTGAGAAAAGTGATTACAGAACTTCAGGACTTTCATCTTAACTCAGTGTCTTCAAATTTCCATAAAAGCTAAACAAAAACAACAAATAGACACACATATGTTAAAATTGATAGTCACCTAGAATTGCATAGAATAAAGCCACTACAACCTTGTGAAAAGAAATTATCAGATCAATTTAATTTTCTTTTGAATTAAACCAAAATGTCCTATTGATCAAGAAAAAAATAATAGATACCACTTATCTGTGCTTTAAGAAGGTATGTGCATATCTATACATGTATATGTTCTTATTAAAAATGTGATCTTTCATCCCTGATTTGCAACTTTCTTGTCAGAATTATGACTACCATATGAATGAAAGAAATTGAACTTTCAGTGTCAGTTGATAGTAACAATAGACATTGACTGTCAAAAGGCTTCTGTGGAGTCAATAACTATTTGAGAGAATTTGTATTTTATTAAGTACTTCCATTTGTATATGAGGAGAATACAGTGTGAATGTTTGTAAGACATGTATTCAATGTGAATCCAAAACTGGCATAGGACATTATGGATTCCTGAAAACTTTAGAATAAATCTGAGCCTGATTTTCTGTAATTATTGATCTATATCATACTGCTTTTAAGGGAGGGTTCAAGTGGTTCAAGACAGGCAATGATGATTTTATGACATCCTGGAGAAATATGTTAATTATAACTTATTTAAATTAGTCTAAACACCGTTACCATTTAATAATAGCTTTTCATGCTGGATATTGGAATTAAAAATACATTTTAAGTAAAACTAATATTAGTAGCTCTGAGGAATGTAGAAATAGGAAACAGAATAACCTTGAAACTTTAGGAATTGGCCCATCGAGGCAAGTGACACTCTAGTGTCAAGTTTGGTTAGTGTGTAGTATATTTTGAACAAAGAACAAACTTTACAAATAACAGGATAGCAGAGAAACTAATTAGTCACAATTTGGTAGAACCAATAAGGCTCTTTTATTTAATAGGCAATTAATATTTGTTGTTTCTGATTAATAGCAGGAAGAACAGGAAAATCATAAGATATTTTTATATTTAAAGATCAATTTTGTTGTTTCAATCTACCTTTTTTAAAATGTCAAACTGGCTTGTAAATGACAGATTAAATAAAGGTATTATGTTATTAAAAAACTTGACACAGTAATTCATACTAATGGAAATGTATACAAAAGTCGGGCTTCTTTTTACTGTTCTTATCACCATTATTCTGTTACAGTTTATACTTTAAAGAGAGTAGCAACGTTGGGCAAAATTAGAAGGGAGCAAGAGGAAGACAAATCATTATATCATATCTATGGTATGGCATTAAAATATTGAAAAATTTTCAGCTTGGAAAAGAGAAAACTAAATAGAGATAATAATAACTGCCTTCAATTGTATGCCGATTTGTCACAAGGAGGGCAGGTAATTGAATTTTTATCCTTGTGGAAAGATAAATCACTTAAAATGGGGATAAACTGTAGCAGCAGGAAGTTTCTTTATTTTCTATCTCCAAAAATTACTTGATCTGACTTAAAAATTAAATGCAGTATAAAGCAGAATAATAAAGACCATATGAGCTAAAAGGAATGGTGAAATAGATGTTGCCAAATGCAGAAGTATAGGAGCGATTTTTGTTTGAACCTGAATTTGGCTTTGTGTTTTTAACAGCTGAAGGGGAAAGGTAGGAGCACATGGAGCGTTATATAGAATCTAGACCCCATAGTCTACACAGGAAGGGAGCACACTGCCCATCTCTGATAGCCCTATACCCTCAAGCGTATAACTGAGCACTGCCTTTTAATAGGTTCTTTGGTGTTTTGTTGTTTGGTTGATTGGTATTTAATGATTTTTTTTATTATTGTTAAATTCTGTTCTATCCATGCTTAGTGACTAAATTATTAGAAGATGAAATTGCTAATGAGATGCCAACTGAATAGAACTTTCTGGTATTTTTATCATATCCAACTTATTTTCTGCATTTGGCCCTACTTTGAAACATCTAAAATGCTAGATATTTTTATACTAAGATTCTATGAATTTTGGAGTGCAACATTCAGAATGTTATTCCTTATTTCTGCCAAAAGATTATATAATGACATATAAAACTGTGACTTTATGTGGAAAATAAATTTGACTCAATTTAATATTCTGGGCACAACTTACTATCAACTACACTAAAACTTGTTCTGTCTGGCAGATACTCTCTGGGGTCTAAATTGATCATTTAAAAGGACACTTTCAACCACTCAACTCCTTAAGTGGCTCAGTGATTCTGTTTGCAAGTAGTCCATTCCAACTTATCTATTGGTATACAGTTCTCAAAATGAGTCATTCTCTAAGAGTCATCCTTTTTTTTTTTTCTTTTTTAATGTTTAAGGTGTGATAATAGTTGCTTGCTTTTTTGCTTATCAGACATTTTATCCATCCTTCATAACATAGATCTCTGGTATCCCAAATACCAAGTTGAGAATTCTAAGTACTTGAAATAATGTTAAAGATCATTTTTTGTGTGAAAGGTTTGACTGATAATGATTCTTTCAGCCTGCTTTCATGAAAAAGTGGGATAACTCAATTTCTCAATGTGAAAACATGTTGGTGTCCTACATGTTTCTAATGAAGTATCATTCTTGCTGCCTGAATTTCTGGTTTTAAAACAAGAGCACTGAACTGTGAAAGATTAGGCCAAAATTTATATCTCAAACTTCCTCCAAACTGTCTGACAGTGGCTATCACTTTATTATCTGTGATATTTAACTTTGGTGAACCTCTATTTTTTTTTCTCTGTAGTCAGTCAAAACAAATATTTAAGCACATGTTATGCGCAGTGTTTTTGCATTGTGCTTTTGTCAGAACACTTGTTTTCAAGACAAAAAGGCACATTTAAGCCAGTATAAGTAAAATGGATTATTTACTATAAGAATTCAATTGAAAATCCCATAGGCAAAAACCCAGTTAAGCCATAAAGAGATTGAGCTGGAGTGAGAAGTCCGGAAACAAATCAAAACAGCCTGCGTTCTTTCTGAATGCTTGCATAGCTACACTTATTTCTGTTGTTGTTTTCTTTCCCTCTGCTTTGGCCAATATCCTCTGCTTGCTCATGGCCAGACATAGCTTCCTCATCCTCAACTCTAGGTCATGCAGTAAATCTTCTCATAACATTCTGACTCACTCAGTCTTACCTCATTAAACATCACCCAGAAAGCAAATCGTATTGTTTCAGTTAAGCTTATAGATGAGTCCACCTGTGATCAGTGTTCTCATATAACCTACCAGGCTGTGGCCATGGGAAAGGGATGAAAGAGTCACATGGTATAAACATAGTTTATACTTTCGGTATGAGTTATGCGGCAGAAAATTTCAAAAAAAAAAAATGACGGCTAGATTGGCACCTATTGTGTTATTATAAAAATTATTCACATTTTATAAATGATAGAATTAAAGCTAAGGAAGACAAAAACACTAATTTAATATCACAGTTTTGTTAAGGACTACAACCAAATTTTGAACCTGACTTCTTATTCTAAGTCTAGTAATATTATCACAAAACTTACCTGTTTGAGAAAATAAATCTCGACGTCAGAAATGATTCATTTCTATCTAAGCACGGTGGCTCATGCCTTTAATCCCAGTGACTCCAGAAGCTGAGACAGAAAAATTACTTGAGGCCAGGAGTTCAAGACTAGTCTAGGCAACATGGCAAGACCTCATCTGTACAAAACAACCGAAAATAAAACAAAAAGATATGACGCCTTCTAACATTGAGCTTAATTGAATCATGGATGCATCCTTAATCAACAGACCAAAACCTGCATGAATCGACTCAGTCTCTTGAATACCAAAGGCTTGCGTTTTATTTTGTAATAGATGCTTTTCCTAGACCATTCTCTGGAACAGTGTTTCTCAAAATTTGCCCGTTGGTTAACTATGAGTGCTACATCCTAACCATCTGGACAAGTAGTTTAAATACAGATTCTGGGTCCAACTCAGATCTCTGAAACAAAATCTTGGGGTGGCAATTTGGACTATGTGTTTTCAAAAAGATCTGCAGATGATTTTTATGAATTCAATGGTCTATATTTTCAAAGTTTAATCTATGTGCCATATTATTTTAGTTCTCCACAAAGATGCCTTCATTTAATTAAAACTTAATACTACATTATTGGAATTTAAAGAAAAAAAATTATCTGAATGAAGCTCTAAACATTTGTTTTATGGGTACATGTTTCAGTTTGTGTTAGAATGAGATGGGTGGGGAAGGACAGTGACATTGCTCTTCCTGTACCCCATTCACTGAGCAGAGGACCTAGGATAAGACACTGATGATGAATTCAGTTAGTTATTCGTTCAAAAAAAAAATTTACTGAGCGCACTGTGGCAAACATTTTGGTTTCTCCAATATGCTGCATAGAATGATTATGCATAAAATTCTATTGGCATTGGGAGAGAAATATCAAGCACAGGAGATTTAGTGGATTTCATTATTGCACTAAAGTATTTGCCTTTTTCAAGGCTGAAGTTGACTTCTCCGCCTTCCTGAGTGGTAGGGAAAAGGGTCTTGCCTTGCTAATGCAGCCAGCAAGATCTATCCGTTTAAGAAAAGTGCTGAGTAATGCCTGCAAATGCAGCCGGCAGTCAGCCTCTTCTCTGCAGCTTGGTTCATGTCCTCCACCCGTGCTATTTAACACTTGATGTTTTTACAGCCCAGTTGCTAAACTCAAAATGAACCTCAAAGTGAGTAAGTTGTGCAATAAATGTATCTGTATTTTCTTTATTCACTTCAGTAGCATTTAAATCCCTCTTGTAAGGACTCTCTGCTTTGGTCATTAGATAGTTAAAAAGATTTAAAGTTGCTATATCTCTAGTTTCTAAAAATTGCTAAACGATTTCCTAAGGTAAACACCCTTCCTTGTATCCAGCGCTTAACAGAATTAATGTTAGTTACGTGAGTTTTCAAAAAAAAAAAAAAAAGAAAAGAAAAAAAATGAAATCTCTTTTTTGTCTCAGCCAACAGCAAGCAGTGCTGCTCCGGAAAGAGATGATTTTATTTCTAGCCTCCCTGCAGCATCTCCATACTGCATTAGTATGTTGCTGCAAAGCCGTGCATCGTGTAACTTTCTCCATCAGTCAGTCAACTGTGTAGTTCTCTTTCCTATAAAATCATTGCTCCACAGGGGATGAAAATAAGAGTACAATGCAGGTTAGTTCGTTATATCCTGACATCTGTTTCACGCAGATTGTGATGCAATAAAATACTAGTAACTTAAATAGAATGTAACTATGGCTTGAAATCACTTCAGCAAATCGTGTTATTTTAAAACACCAATCTTAGGAAAATGAAATTTAAACTTTACACTATTTGATTTGGCATAACAACAATGCCAATAAACCAATAGATATAAACTATTAGACTTTGGAACTTAGAATACGTTTTAAGAGTTTGCTTCTAGTATGAGTTTTAATTAACAATTATTCATTAATGAAAAAATTTGAGACCTATTAATTACCTATCACTCTTCTCAGTGCTATGGGAGGGGAAAAGGTATTTGGCAGTTTATGGTGAATGTATAGTAATTACATTTTATAAGAAAATGTTTCATGCCTAGTGACTGGTAAATAAAATAAAGGTTGTAGACCCTGGTGACTAGTGAAGAACCTATGGCCCGGCTTCTGCTTAAGGAGAACTCAGTGTCGCCAAATTCCTATTCACTTTTTCACTTTTGCTACAATATACTGCATCACTTGTGAGATTAAAGGGAAAATAGAATCATATTGTCTCCCAAAAGGGTATAGGTTTCTGACTTTCACAAGTCCTTAAGAGCACCCTTCTCTTTGTTGTCACAGCTGTCCAGGTATAGCAGTTTCATCTTTAGAAGTTTAAATTCTTTTCTTTTTCTTGCTGAGCACAGTGTCTCATGCCTGTCATCCCAGCAACTCAGGTGGCTGAGGCAAGAGGATCACTTGAGGCCAGGAGTTCGAGACCAGCCTGGGCAACATAGAGAGACACCGTCTGTATAAAACTTTAAAAATAGCTGGCCATGCTGATATGCATCCCAGCTATTCAGGTAGCTGAGGTGTGAGGATCACTCAGGGCCAGAAGTTTGAGGCTACAGTGAGCCATGATGTCACTACTGCACTCCAGCCTGGGTGACAGGGTAAGACCCTATATCTAAAATTAAAGAAGGAGGGAGGGAGAGAGGGAAGGAAGGAAAGAAGGAAGGAAGGAAGGAAGAAAGGAAGGGAGGAAGGAAGGAAGGGAGGGAAATTGTTTTGAGTTAAAGTGAAGTGATAAATTAACAAAAGAGGAGTCATTAATATGGAAAAATGCACTACCGAATATTTGAGGATAATCTTAGATCAATACTTTTAATAATGAAAGAAATATGAAAATCTGTTTGCCACTGGTTTTAACACTTACCATCATTCATGTTTGAAAAATAAAATCCACCACTGGTTCCTCTCATAAGTAATTGTTCAAGAAAAATCCTAGAATGAATGAGTTTCTGGCACTACCACATTACACTGTCTAGTCCCATTACATCTTTTTATATAGCCTCTTTCTGGCACTTCGATCTTTCCATCAGAAAATCCTCACTAAAAGTAATTCATCCTCATATATTCTTCCACTGAAATTAACAGGTCCCAGCCAGCTCTACTCCCTACCTAGCCCACCAAAAAAAGAACTCTCAGACCCTCTGCCTGATTGATTAACCCACTGCGACACTGAGAAATGAGTTCGATATTGAAAAGTAAGCAGTCTTACTGATGCATAAATGACTCACATACCTCTAAGAGATACTTGTCTTTTAAAGGGGAGTGCTTGTTAACTGAACTGAAAATGCTAATTAATTGAATTTTGGGCAACAGGAAAATAATTTTTTTAGCATAGAAGATTTTCTTCATAATTAGGGCTGCTACATTTGTAAAATAAACATACAAACTGTCCAGTTAAATTTGACTTTCAGATAAACAGTGAATAATGTTTATTAGCCGTGGGCCCCAAGTATAGAAATATTGTATGAGATATGTTTATACTTTAAAAAACAATCTGTTATCTGAAATTTAAATTTAATTCTGTGGCATGTATTTTCTTCTGACAACCCTGTTCAGATATCTTAAATCATCATGGTGGTTATTTATTTCCTCCATGTCATAATGCTGACCTTTGTCGCCCTACCCCCAATCTGCCAGTCCAGACCCTTGGTACATCAGTATGTTTCCTCCACCCAACCTTCTACCTAAGAAACAACAGCAGGCCGGGCGCGGTGGCTCAAGCCTGTAATCCCAGCACTCTGGAATTCCGAGGCGGGTGGATCACAAGGTTAAGAGATGGAGACCATCCCAGCCAACATGATGAAATCCCGTCTCTATGAAAAATACAAAAATTAGCTGGGTATGGTGGCATGTGCCTGTAATCTCAGCTACTTGGGAGACTGAGGCAGGAGAATTGCTTGAACCTGGGAGACGGAGGTTGCGGTGAGCCAAGATTGTGCCACTGCACTCCAGCCTGGCACTTGGCGACAGAGTGAGACTCTGCCTCAAAAAAAAACAGCAATTGTCACAACAAATCAAGTGCTCTTCTAGGCCAACTTGGTAACATTCTAAAACAATAATGCCCTGCCTAGCCCAGGGCCTCTGGGACTTTACTGGAGGTGAAGATAGGGTAGCAGGTGAGATATATTTGGGAATTTAAAACAAAAGAAAGTATAATTTGAGTGTAGGTTGCAGCTGACTGTAGTAATAGTATTTAAATTATTTATAAGGTTTTAACAAAGCATATAATTGAACAATTTCAGCTGCCACCTGCTATTGAGGATAACAAAAAGGAAAATTTTCTCAGCACTCAAGAAATGTTAGAAAACATATTGATATGAAAGAGTAGAAAGGAATCCAAAAAGCATGTATTTTTTTCTTTAGAAATTTTTGTTTTAACTATATCTTTTTCCAGTTCTTTGTCATTGACATCTGAAAATAGGCATTGGCACAACAAAAATGGTTAGGTGGACAGAGGGCAGGACGTGCATTGAGCTTTATGTTCTGTTGTCTCACGTGTTTATCAACATTCAGTTTGATGTACCAAAAAATCTTTAAATGAGATACACATTTTAATGTGCATCTAGGTTAGAGAAAAATCATCCTGATCTGATAACTTCATGAAATTGTGAATACAGATGATGTGACTGTGACAGATGGTTGCCCAATTATTTTAAATATGGTTTGGTGACAATAATTGAAGATTGTGTTGCAGCTCATGCCCTTACACACACACGTGCACACACACACACACACACACACACACACACACACACTGACTTGTGGGATTGAGAAAGATATTCAGTTTCAGGGTCGATGTTTCAGTTTTCAACCTCCATTTCCCTCTACTCTAGGACTTAAAAGAATGAATCCATTAAAATCAGAAATACCTAAATTTCCAAGTAAAGATCCAAGAAGCCTAAAGCCTAAAGTCTATTTCATAAAGCAACTTGTAAAACAAATTTAGTTACTTTGCAGGATTCTCAATATTATTCTTCTCGGTTTGCCAGCTTCGTAGTCTCCACGTCTCTAAACAATACCTTGCACATTGTCTATATTCAATAAATATTAAAGAAATGAACCAAATTGATTGTATAGATCATGTCTCTTAGTCTCTTTAGTACTGCTATAAAGAATACCTGAGGCTGGGTAAAGTATTCTTTTCAAAAAGAGGTTTATTTGGCTTATGGTTCTTTAGACAGTATAAGAAGCATGGCGCCAGCATCAGCTACTATGGAGGGCCTCAGGTGGCTTCCACTCATGACAGCAGGCAAGGGGAACCTGAGTGGGTACAGACCACATGGCAAGACAAGAGACAGAGTGAGGTGAGGTGCCAGGCATTTTTTTTTTTTTTTTGAGAAGGAGTTTTGCTCTTGTTTTTCAGGCTGGCGTGCAATGGCATGATCTCAGCTCACCGCAACCTCAGTATCCTAGGTTCAAGTGATTCTCCCACCTCAGCCTCCCAAGTAGCTGAAATTAAAGGCATGTGCCACCCTGCCCAACTAATTTTGCATTTTTAGTAGAGATGGAGTTTCTCCATGTTGGTCAGGCTGGTATTGAACGCCCAACCTCAGGTGATCTGCCTGCCTCGGCCTCCCAAAGTGTTTGGGATTATAGGCATGAGCCACCACCCCCAACCACTTTTTTTTTTTTTTAAACAACCAGTTCTCATGAGAAATAACAGAGCAAAAACGCACTCACTACCGTGAAAATGAGGCAAAAACCATTCGTGAGGGATTCACCCATGGCCCAAACACACTTCCCATTAGGCCCCATCTCCAATACTAGCGATTGAATTTCAACATGAGGTTTGATGGAGGCAAATAAACTATATCCAAACTGTAGCACCAAGTGTCATACGACTAGGCAGAAATAGAGCTGGCTCAATGTCACATCTGCTGTGACAGATGTGCTGGACATCTGGTAGTGTCCACTCTATACAAATCTGTGATAATCATCAGCTGCTGAGCTCTCAAACAAGGCAAAACTGTATAATAATCCCTAGAGGGTCTCTTTAACCCAGACCAGTACACCACAAAAGGAATAAAGTGAGAATGACTGACTTCACATTGCACACTGAAAGCAAACTTAAGTAGACGTTTATATGACTATCACCTGAAGAATGATGCAGTTCATAAATTTGGAAAGAAGAGCTTTATTTCTCGTAAAGGGCTGCAACCTGCAGAGTGACCTTCTGACAGGCTGGAAAGCATAACTTCCAGCCAGAAGCCAGAAACAGACACTTCAAGGGAGGGGAAAGGGAACAGAAATTTATGCTGAGCATGGTGGCCAAATATATATTCAATAAGTTGTAGGAGGAGTCATTAATATTTATGAGAGAAGCATGCCCATGCTCAATTGAGCTTCATGCCCCTTCTTTGGGATCCATGTGGAAAAAATGGCAGCATTAGTATGATCCCAGCATAGAGTTTTCGACCGTCTGACATTAAAAGGTGAAGCAGAGGACACAAAAAACCTTACTGCACATTCTCAGTGGAATGGCTAGAATCATTCCCTAGTGGATGGTCTCTTATGAGGCATAAATGGAGGGACGGTGTCAGGTGGTTGGTCCGTGTCAGTGGGGGAGTCTTTTGAAAGGGCTGGTTTCTGTTTAGCCCTTAGGGAAAAAAGCCGCATAGTGGATAGTGAGGGAGGGCTTATGAGGAGGTATGTCTGACCCCCCCCCCCCGATCCCATCATGGCTGATAATTTAGTTTTCAAGGTTACTCTGGGATCCCTTTGGGCAGAAGGTCCAGTCAGTCTGGGGCGGGGGGGAGGGGGGCAGGGCTTAGACTTTTATTTTCAGTTTACATGCTAAATTAAGTATAATTTTATACCATAAATGAGAAATAACATACAGAAAATTTAATATAGTGAGTTTCTGAATCAGGAAATTATCTCTGCCTTTTATCTTTCAAGACCTGTTTTCTGTAAGTTCTTTCAGCTTTCTCTATACCAAAATGATCCTTCTTTGAACAAGAATCCACAGTAACCATTGTAGATAATCTGTCTTTGCCTAGAATTGTTCTATGTCTAGATTTTACACATACAGAATCTGAACCAACTGAATTCTGCAGCTCTGGTGCTTCTAGTCTCAATTTTCCATAACTCGGGGACGTTTCCTTTGTCTTCAGGTCGTTTGGCAAAGTGGGAGTGTCATACCCCTGATACTCACTCCCTGGGGTAGTTAATCTGTGCTTAAGCCTCTCCTCTACCCGTTCCTGCATCTGTTTCTCTTTCCTCTATAGTTTTACCCTGCTTCAGACATGCTGCCCCTGAGTTCTACGCTGTATCTCTCCATACAGCAACTATGCCTGGGCAGTTTTGCTTTGTGATGAGGTGGTTGCATAAGAATGCCTTTGAGCAGAAGAGTAATTTCAAATTGAGTTTCTGCTGAGGAGCAGAATTCCACACTCCAGGATATTTCCTGCATAACACCATAAACATCCCTCTGGCTGCAGCCACTCAAGTATTTCTCTTGAATCATTTCACACCCTGAGTTGTCTAACACTCAGAGAATGAAACGTGAAAATCTTAAAACACAAATTAAAATGACTCTAATTTCTTAATAACACTAATGACTAAACATTCCATAGAGATCCCACCAAAGGAGTGTACTGTATGTCTCCCAGGCACCGAGTCTAATCACGCCATTGTTGTTCTGGACCACAATGGACTCTAATAGGAATGGCACTATGGCCGAGAGACTAAAGAAGAGACTTGAAGACAGCAAAGGAGACGTAGTGTTTATCTGGGACTCATATACAGGGGCAGTCCAATGGCAGTGGGCTGGACGGGAGAACCACTACCGTTGGTAAAAATCACTCAGCTTATATAGCATTTTCACTTAGTACCTCCACCTAGCAACCTCCATTTAATCCAAAGCAAAGGGCTTCATCCCATGTATGGCCTACTTTCCAAGGAATGAACCCAGCTTTGGAAATCCTTAATAATAAGTAGTGAATCTCCAGGTTGGCCACTCCCAGATTTCTTAGCTCAGATTTCCAAACGCACATTATTTTCAGACCACAGAGTCATTCTCAGGGAACCCTTAAACTATTGCTGTCAGGTGCATCTGCCATGCAACTATGAGTCCTGAAAGGATTTGCACACTGAATCAAATTCTGCATTATTTTACTAAAATGGTTATCAAAGTAGATATTTGCAAAGAAGGCATGCAAGCATCCTTCCTCCCAACTCTCCACCAGCATTTTGTGTTAAAATTCTAGTGTTTTCCTTCAAAGGGAATTGTAGCAAGCCTGATTTTTTTTTCTCCCATTATTGTCCCACAGCAGTAAAAAGACAATTGCTGACTCAGGCACTATTTCTCCTGGCTGCTACTTATAGCTACATAACTCCTGCCTTTACCAGCACCATAGGCAAAAATGACCTGCATTATCTGAGAAAGAAGCAAGAAGAATGGCTTTCATTCTGTCTCCATCTTTGTGGGTTTATATTAAGTTACTTTTAGACTATGGTTTTTGAAGAAATAGAACGGACTTGAAGTATCTACAAAGTAGTGGCAGAGGCCAGAGTGGGAAGGGGTGGGGAGAGGAGAGAGACGCAAGTGAGATGGAGGCTGAGGAAAAGGAAGAAAATGGAAAATCAAGGACAGCTGGGAGAGAAAAGATGAAAGTTGAGAAAGGGGAGGATGAACAGACTGGCCATTAGGCTTTTTCTTCTTCTGGTAATCGACTTTGTGAAAACCTGTCATCTACAACTTGGATATAGTCAGTGTATCTCTCATTGCCAGCTGAACAGTCCTGGGAGGCCCACATTGGGCTTTGAGTGCCGATCACCTCACACTTGGTATCTCAAAATCTGCAGCCACAGTCACAGTCACAAGGATTAGACTTCACTCTCTACATCCTCCCAAATCTCTCTGTCTAGTGACCACTCACCCACACAATAAGATTACTTATTTCTAATAGGAAAACGTCTTTACTAAAAGAGTTTAACTTAAATAATTCACTTACAATGACAGTCATTACTATATTCTTGTTATAAACTAATCACATTTGTTCAAAGGAATTCCCTAAAGTTATTCTGACTAGGATTATCTAGAAGAGATCCTAAATTTTACATCGATTTATTACATGAGCTATCCATGGTCCTACTCTTCAATGATAATCTTTTCTGTAGCGAAAAACAATGAAAAAAATTGTCCTAATGATACTGATACTGATGTGTTTAATGAGAAAACTACAGGCAGAGCCTAATAGACTATGGCAGATCATCAGGCAAAACTATATGGTGTATTTCTTTGTGGATTTGTTGTTTTGTTTTGTTTTGTTTTGGCTCTGTTGCCGAGGCTGGAGTGCAGCCTCACCATCTTAGCTCACTGTAACTTCTGCCTCCCATGTTCAAGCGATTCTCCTGCATCCGCCTCCCAAGTAGCTGGGGTTACAGGTGCCTGCCACCATGCCTGGCTAATTTTTGTATTTTTAACAGAGATGGGGTTTCACCATATTGGCCAGCATAGTCTCCAACTTCTGACCTCAAGTGATCCACCCACCTCGGTCTCCCAGAGTGCTGGTATCACAGGTATGAGCCACCGTGCCTGGCCGGCATATTCTATTGCTTTATTTATCTAATCTGTTTAGCAGTCTGGTCATTGTTTAGTGGCTCACACTGACAGAGTAATTAACTTTACTGTTAGACAATCCTGTAATCCCAGTGATTCACAACTCCTAGTAGCTGCTAGTTGCTCCAGAAGCCCTGTTCCATGTGTCTTATTATTCCAGGATCCAGGCTGAGGGTACAATCCCTATTTGAGACATCCCATTCTGAGGGCAGAGGAAAGAACAAGAAGCTGTGAGAAACCGCAGTATTGCATGGGAATCATCTGTTTGCTGAAGATTATGTGTGTCATCTCACATTCCACTGACTAAAGCAAGTCTCATGGTCAAAATGACAAAGGGGCAAGGAACTACACTCTAGGAATGCCACCTACTGAGAGGGCCTGTAAGTCACAAGGCATTTGGTGGAGATGTGCAATTCCCTTACAAGGCGAAAATGGTTGAACTAAATGCATGACTAATGGCATGAACTAATGGCATGACTAAATGCCACTGAGGTGCCCATTTCACCCCTTCAAGTCTGTAAGCTCTGCTGTCTCCCTGTCATGCCTAGCACAGATGAGTTTTTGGCAAGACTGGGATCTTCCCTCTCTAGGATCTAGCTTCCCAGCTACCCTGTGTGAGATTTTATCACCTGCCAAGGTCTCTGCCATCGTCTTCTTCATCTAGAGAGTCCCACAGCTTTCCCATACAATTGTCTTTCTGATCTGAGACTTATAACATCATTTTTGCAATGCATCAAAGATTTTTCCTGAGAGAAAAGAAAGCATTGACTTCAAGCAGCTTCTGTTTACTGGTGTACTAGAATTTCTGAGGTAATGAAGACCTCACAGTTTGCTTGAAATAATAGAAAAAGGGAAAAACATAAGCAAAGCACACATAAATGTGTATTTTAATAAGCTATGCCACCACAAAATAAATTTTTCAGTGGCCAAGACTCTCAGTCCAAGTCTAGAACAGATACATTTTAGTACTCCATACTGTTAAAACATATTTTTATTCAGGAATGCATTACAATGTATCTTATATTGCTCAGTGGTAGAGTTGTTGCTGAAGTTCAATTGCCACAAATTGAAGAGTTGATAGTATAGAGGCACATTTTGGAAATAATAATTCCCCAAAAGACCAGACTCAATGAACTGTTTGGCCAAACAAAATTTAACACAGGCTGGGCACAGTGGCTCACAACTGTAATCCCAAAGCTTTGGGAGGCTAAGGTGGAAGGATCACGCGAGGTCAGGAGTTTCAGAACAGCCTGGGCAACACAGTGAGACCCCACCACCACCACCACCATCTCTGCAAAAGTAAGAAAATTAATCAGGCCTGGTGGGGTGGTGTGCACCTGTAGTAGTAGCTTGAGCTAGGATCACTCGAGCCCAAGAGCCTGAGGCTGTGGTAGGCTATGATTGCATCACTGACTCCAGCCTGGGCAACAAACCCATCTCTTAAAAAATATATATCATAAGGCAAAGAAAAATAAATGATATTAGAGATATTTATTGGAACTCTTTTTGAGTAGGAAAATTTTCCTCCCAGCAAGAGTGGGCTTTGGACTACAAGAGTATGTTCAAGTAGATGACAGCTGATTTAAATGAGTCCATGTACTTCTAATTGGTATTCAATAGCCAAACTGGGATTATATTTAAAGCTAACCGCAACTGATGGGGTTATAAATTTATGTCCTATTTTATTTTTTCTAGGCATTTTGCTCAATAATAATACAATAAAAAAGGAAAAGAGTCCCAATAACTGTGCAGTTTTATTGAGACATTTAACTATTCTATATTTCTTGATCCCAAACATGTCTAGATGCAATATTTTACTTTAGTTTAACATAAAAGGTTTTTTTTTAATAACACTCTTTGTGTTAGCTTTACATTAGCCTCTAAATTGAATATAGGCCATCTGTACAACAGAGTAATAAGTGATACACTCTATTTGAAGAAAGTAGTTTTTTGATATCGGGTTGACAGAGTCACTGGTAGATTGAGTGATATTTTACTTTTTGGTTTATTATTAGAGTGTCTTGAAAAACAGCCCTGAAGTACACAAATGTAGATGCAGGTGTATGTTAGATACCTGACCTTATTTTAACTGCAGTTTGCATAAGGCATGAAAAATTAAGGGTAGATAATAAAGTTATTTTAAATGTAGAAGTTTTAAACATACGGATGAAATATGTTGTTTTAGTTAACCCCAACATACTAAAAATTGGCTTATTGAAAAATCAAATGAGATAATTTTTAAAATTATAATTATACTAAATCAAATTATTTCTAGAAAATAAATTTATAAAACAATACTTTCTAGGTTTGGGAATTCTATGTAAAAACCAATGTCTTTCTTGGCTGCTAAAAAAAAAATACTTATGTGAGATCACAACAGTAAAAATAACATTTTACCTAGTTATTTTTATTATTATTGGCAGTAACATTCTTTTGTAAAGTGGGTGGCAAGAACACCACAAAATGAACTGAAACCCTTCTCGAATTGTCATGCCCAGATGGTTTATGTCCCCAGAATAGTAATAACTCTTTACAAGGAGATGGCAAGCGTTTTGGCAGGTCTTTTTGGTTTCTCTTCAGTATGGATATTAAACTACTTTATAGACAGATTGCAGATGTGTGATTTTTCTCCACATCCGATTATATATTATAAGGTGGTCAAGATATACAAGTGTTGCATAACTGTATCAAACTTTGGAGTTATGGATGAATTATATAAAGTCATCTGCTCAGTTAGTAACTAGAAATAATCCGGTTTAGCAAAATATAAAATGTAATAAAAGTAAAACACAAATTGCCTGTGGAGGTATACTGCAGCCTGTTTGAAATCTGCATCACATAATTCTAAACTTGAACACTACAATTATCTTCTTTTCATTAGTGTCTCCCATTTTTCAAAATTTTGAAGAGCCAAAATGCTTTATTTACTGTATTTGTTTTTGGTCTCTCTGAGGAATGTAATTTCATTGGACAGACCTAGATCAAATACAGTAGATAAATACTATTTTAATGTAGCTACTTATATTTTCATATATTTTATTTAACTTTAAAAACATATTTCATAACTATTAGGACTTGGCAGGCACCAGTTTGGAGTTAGAAAATAAAAGATCTAATTTCAGTCCTACCATTAATAAGCTGTGTAACCTGGGACAGATCACATATTTATTTTGAAAGTAGGAAGCACGTCAGTTCTAAACAAAGAAATTATCCATTTTTCTTTGATTCAGTTTGTTTTCTATTAAATGAGAAGAACAGATTAATCTCTATTTTTAACAGATTAATCTCCATTTGCTATTTCTTGGTTTTGATTTGCTTAGCTTTGTCTAATTCTCTTAAAATAACTTACTCAGCCTTTCCAAAGTTCAGAGGTCAAGGTAAACCAGGTCTTGTCTGCCTAAAAGCCTGTATCAAAGACTAATGTTGTTCCATATCAACAACAAAAAGCTATCATATTAAGGACTATATATAATCTTGTCTGTGAATAACCCATAAAAGCTGCACTTTATATTCAGTTCACTAATCAATTGGTTAGTAATTTTTTTCCCTGCGAATCACTTCTAGAGTCAGATAAGGCATAAAATAATAGCAATTATTCTAATACATCATAACAACAGTAGTGGAAACTGGGAGGAGAAAATGAGAGAATTGTCTCACCAAGCTTTAAGGAGAGGCTTGGGAGTGAGGAAGGGAAGTTACTTTTAGGTTTTAAAAATAACATGAAATGTAAGGACATTATTGAACCAAAAAGTCTCAAGACATTACCTCAGTTATGGTATTCTTCCCTTAAATACACAATGGCATCAGAAAGAGAAGTTGTGGATGTTGGGAGTCTCTCAGGGAAGGAAACATTAAATTTCATTCATCTTCCTCAGGTTCTGAAGAAAGGAAAATTAATCCGAGAACTAAGACAGAGATCCCCTTTTTATCTCACATTGTGTGGGGAATATAGCTTTGTGTGAAAGCCCAAAAGCCCATTAACCAAACAGAGCTACCCACAGAGGCCCAAGTAGTCACAGACAGAGCTGCTCCCCAAAGGAAGAAGCTGCATGATCAACTTATGAAAGGCCAGTTTTTTCAGGTACAAAGCATTTGTAAGGTTGCCTTTACAGAATGCTACAGAGAAAATAAAATACTTTATTGTGAGCTAGCGTAGATATTTCCGTTTGAGTTGACAAATGCAGATGCCCCAGAGAGTTTAACTGTAAGACTTCATAGGTTAAGGTTACTTTAAATGAAATTCCTCCATCTGGACTTTGATGGTCATCAAATCTATGCGGTTTATCAGTCTCAGTCACCTAAGTGTAAACGTCTTTTGGCTGTGATAAATGCCTACTCAAGTCCAGAATGTAATACATGTAACCTCTTCTACAGGAAAGAGAGATATATAATGCCCAGAAGGAAAAACCTCATCCAGTAGTAGAACATTTATTATAAGTAATGAATTAGTAAAGTCTTAGAAATGATACTGAATATATCAGTATTAACTTTATGATCTTGTAAAGTCCTCCAAGGATGTACAGTGTTCCTAATCTATAATTATAACAGTACAGATTTACCTTCCTCTTTTTCTTTAAGTTAGATAAAAGATTATATTATTCATTTACTTATTATTTCCACATCCTAACAAATTTTTTCCTCTTTATTCTTTTGTCCACATTATTTGATATTGATCATGTTATTGCTATTACTTTACTATTTCTTTTCACTCAAAATTTCCACTTCATTTTTTTACGATCTTTTCTTTTTCCCATGACCAATCACTTCCATTTAATTTTCTTTTGGATTCTTTTTTTTCCTGTCTTCTTTAGGGTTTCTTATCTAATTGAATTCCACTTTTAGTGTGTTTTGCTTGTCCTCCAAAGAATCATTCTTCTTCCAGTTTTCTAGTGCCCACTACTCTACTTACTCCCAGCATTTATTTTAATTCTTTCAGATTTGATGTTTGCTAACATAAACTTTGCTATGTTTTAATCTTAGCTATGGTTACTTAGTTCTCTTTTTAATTTCATTTTGTCTGAATGCATAACCATAATCATCTTGAAAAGGCCTCTTTCTTTGAAGTCTTCACTTGTTAGGAAAGTTTCATTGTCTTTTGAAAGGAGCAAGGTCTCCTCTATGTAATCAAATATTTAAATGCTGGTTTTTATGTAGAGAAAACTGTAAGCCAAAACTGCAGATTATATGAGGTTACCACCCCATATCTAGTGACATGTGTTTTCATAAATTAGGACAATTATGTCTTTAGTTACAAATTTTTAGAATAAAGGGTGAAATCTCCTTTGTAAGTGAAAAATTTATGATTTATTTCTGTATTTTTAATAAAATAAGTACAGATTTCAAATGTAATTTAGAACATTTTTCATACTATTACTGAAAAATATTAATATTGAATGACACTTGACTTTTCTGGGTATTTCATAATTAATCTTTTGGGATTTTAATGGGTTTTAGTCTTATAATTACTATAACATAGTTTATTTTCAGGTAGCATTTGAACACAAAATCTACTTAGAGTTAAAAAAGTGCTTTTTCTATTATCAGTATAATCTCATTATAATATGGGTTATATTGCTCATACATGAATATAAGTCCTGTATCTACACTAATTTATAATTATACATAATACATGTGAACTGATCATATTTGTCAGAGTAGAATTCTTCTACTTTCTTGGTTGTTTATTTCTCTAGTAAACAATAGCCAGTGACTAGGGAGATTTTCTTTGGAGAGCTTTTCTCAAATACAGTATTTCTGGAGAATTAGAAGCCTTTTAGTAACTGTTACTGCCCATTCACACAACTTCATAAACAATAACATCAAATGTGGCACTCTCTTTGAAATATGGTGATTATCATAATTATCACCTATATTAAAATATACCTATATACAATATCTAAACATATACAGATTAAGGAAAGTGCTAAAACAATAAAATGAAAAGGAGGAAATCAAACTGATAGAAAAAGGCACACTAGATAAATGCTAATAAATAGAAATTAAAGTCATTGCATGCTATGAGACAACGTTTTCTTTAAAGGGAAGAAACTGTAGTGAGATAAACAAAGGCCATTTAAAGAAGTATGGGGTTCAATTCACTCCAAGGATCCAAAGATAACATAAGTGCTATCTACACATCAAATAATACGGCATTGGAATTCATAGAACAAAAATGACAGAAACCGCAATAAATAAAAACAAATTAAAAATAGACATTAATTGACCTCTCTCAACTGGGAACAATCAAGTAGAATAAATACATATACAGACATAGGAGGTCTACATAAGACAAGATATAATATCAGTACAATTGAGATACACTGAACTCTACTGCTTTAAAACAAAGAATACGTTTCTTTTTAATGTTCTTAGAAAAGTCATTAAAAATAATCTCTATTAGGATAGAAAGAAATCACAACAAATACCAAAAAAATTAAATGGTACAAACTACCTTATCAGATCATAATGTAATAAAACTGAACACAAATTTAAAAATTAGAAGGAAAATCTATCATTAGGAAATTTTAAACACGCTCTTTTAAATAGCTCTTGCATCAGTGAGGACCTTGAAACCAAAATTCATTTTAAGACTTTTCTGGTTATTCTTATTTGCTTATTTTTCCATATGAAGTTTCAAATAGATTTCTCTAGTCATATGAATTTTGTGATTGTTTTTCAAAAGTGAATTTAATTTATTAATTTAGGGAATCAATATCTTTATGATATTGCATTCCTACCTAATAATAGGATATACCTTTCCATCAATTTATATTTATTTTTTGGTTTATTCAAAGCTTTTAAAAAATGCTTGCATTGTATTTAGGAACATTTCTTTCATTGTATTTTTTCTCCTGAAAGTAGACTAGTTTTGCAGTAGTTTTAGGTTCACAGTAAAATTAAGCCAAAAATACAGAGTTTCCCTTTCCTCTACACATACAGAGCCTCCCCCACTGTCAGTATTCTGCATCAGAGTAGCACATATGTACTGCTGTAAAAATAATCTATTTAGAGGCCGGGCGCGGTGGCTCAAGCCTGTAATCCCAGCACTTTGGGAGGCCGAGGCGGGTGGATCACAAGGTCGAGAGATCGAGACCAACCTGGTCAACATGGTGAAACCCCGTCTCTACTAAAAATACAAAAAATTAGCTGGGCATGGTGGCGCGTGCCTGTAATCCCAGCTACTCAGGAGGCTTAGGCAGGAGAATTGCCTGAGCCCAGAAGGCGGAGGTTGCGGTGAGCCGAGATCGTGCCATTGCACTCCAGCCTGGGTAACAAGAGCGAAACTCCGTCTCAAAAAAAAATAATAATAATAATAATAATCTATTTAGAAGAGAAAAAATACAATGAAAGAAAATTACTTCGGAGAAAATTATTTTTTCCTAAATTAATAAATAAAATGCAGTTTAAATATACCTATACTGCATATAGGTATATTTTAACATACATGATTGTTATATACATTAGACTCAAAGTCCTCATTAATGCAAGAGCTATTTTAAGGAAAGTATTTAGATATTGTATATAGTTACAATTGATGAACTCACATTGCTGTATCATAATCACCCAAAGTCCATAGTTTACATTAGAATTCGATCTTGGTATTGTACATTGGTCAGACAAATGTATAATGACATGTTTCCACTATTATAGTGTGATGCAAAGTATTATCACTGCCCTGGCAATCACTGATCTTTTTATTGTCTCCATAGTTTTGTCTTTTCCAGAATGTCATATAGTTGGAATCATGCCATATGTCCATTATAGATTGCTTCTTTCAATTAGTAATATGTATTTAAAGCTTCTCTATATCTTTTCATGGCTCAATATCTCATTTATTTTAATGCTGAGCAATATTCCATTGTCTAGATGTATCACAGGTTATTTATTCATTCACCTACTGAAGGAAATCTTGGTTGCTTCCAGGTTTGTGCAATTATGAATAAAGCTGCTGTATACATCCGTGTGCAAGATTTTGTGTGGACGTAAGTTTTCAACTCCTTTGGGTTAAATACTTAGGTATGCAATTGCTGAATCATATGGTAAGAATATGTTTGGTTTTTAAGAAACTGCTAAAATGTCTTCCAAGTTGCCGTGCCATTTTGCCTACCCACTAGCAATGATGTGAGCTTCTATTGCTCCATATCCCCATCAGTATTTAATGTTGTCAGAGTTCTGGACGTTGACCATCCCAATGGGTGTGTAGTGGTATCTAATGGTTTTAATTTGCATTTCACTTGTGACATATGATATGGGGCATCTTCTCATATGCTTATTTGCCCTCTGTGCATCTTCTTTGGTGAAGTGTCTGTTCAGATCTTTGGCCCATTTTTTATTCAGATTGTTCATTTTCTTGTTGTTGAGTTTTAAGAATTTGTTGTATGTTTGAGATAACAGTCTTTTATCAGACATATCTTTTGCAAATATTTTTTTCACAGTATGTGGCTTGCCTTCTCATTCTCTTGAAAGTGTCTTTCACAGAGCAAAAGTTTTTCATTTTAATGATGTCTAGTTTGTCAATTCATTTTTTCTCATCATACCTTTGGTGTTATATCTAAAAAGTCATCACCTGAGTTCTGATTCCAAAATGGCAAGGAAGTTGCAAGCTGGCACAACTCCTCCTCACCACCATTCCTGGAAAACTAGAAACAGAAATACAGCACCGAGATTATCACCAGAAATATTCCAGAACTCAAATGTGAAGATGAGGCAGTTCCCAGGGAAACAGAGAAGTAAAAAGTTATCAACAAATTTAGACTCAACTAGATTTTCTCCAATAATACCTTCTAGGAGTTTTTTAGTTCTGCATTTTACATTTAGGTTTGTGATCCATTTTGAGTTAATTTTTGTGAAAGTTGTAAGGTCTGTATTTCTAGGTTTACTTTTTTGCATTTGGATGTCTAGTTATTCCAGCAATACTTGTTGAAAAGGCTATCTTTTCTTCATTTTACTACCTTGCTTCTTTATCAAAGATCAGTTGGCTGTAATTATGTGGGTCTTCTTCTACACTCTCTATCCTGTTCCATTGATCCATTTATCTATTCTTTTGTCAATACCATACTGTATTGATTACTGCAGCTTTATAGTAAGTCTTAAAGTTGGGTTAGTGTTAGTCCTCCGACTTTGTTCTTCTTCAACATTGTGTTGGCTCTTTTGGTTTTTTTTTGCCTTTCAAAATAAAATTTAAAATCAGTTCATCAATATCCACAAATTAACTGCTGGGATTTTGACAGAGACTGAAATAAATCTTTAGTTCAAGTTGGGAAGAACTAGTGTCTTTGATATATTGAATACTCTTACCCAAACACGTGGACTATCTTGGCATTTATTTAGTTATTTTTTTATCCCTACCTCACTCCACATAGAAAATAAATTCCAAATAAATAAAATACTTTAATTTATAACACTAAACCGTCAAAATACTAAAAATACAAGAAGAGAAGGCCACTATAAACACCCTAAAAGAAAATCTAGGCAAAACCATTCAGGACATAGTCATAGGCAATGACTTCATGACCAAAACACCAAAAGCATTGGCAACAAAAGCAAAAATAGACAAATGGGACCTAATCAAACTCCACAGCTTCTGCACGGCAAAAGAAACAGTCATTAGAGTGAATCAGCAACCAACAGAATGGGAAAAAAATTTTCACATTTTACCCATCTGACAAAGGGCTGATATCCAGAATTTACAAAGAACTAAAACAGCTTTACAAGAAAAAACAAACAAGCCCGTTCAAAAGTGGGCAAAGGATATGAACAAATACTTTACTAAAGAAGACATACATGAAGCCAACAAACATATGAAAAAATGCTCAACATCACTGGTCATCAGAGAAATGCAAATCAAAACTACGTTGAGATACCATCTCAGGCCAGTTAGAATGGCGATCATTAAAAAATCCAGAGACACTGTCTTCCACAATGGTTGAATTAATTTACATTCCCACCAACAGTGTAAAAGTGTTCCTATTAAAAGTGTTCCTATTTCTCCACATCCTCTCCAGCATCTGTTGTTTCCCGATTTTTTAATGATCGCCATTCTTACTGGTGTGAGATGGTATCTCAATGTGGTTTTGATTTGCATTTCTCTGATGACCAGTGATGATGAGCATTTTTTCATATGTTTGTTGGCCTCCTGTATGTCTTCTTTTGTAAAGTATCTGTTCATATCCTCAAGGACCTAAAAATAGAAATCCCATTTGACCCAGCAATCCCATTACTGGGTATATATCCAAAGGATTATAAATCATTCTACTACAAGGACACGTGCACACGAATGTTCATTGCAGCACTGTTTACAATAGCAAAGACCTGGAACCAACCCAAATGCCCAACAATGATAGATTGGATAGTAAAAATGTGGTACATATACACCATGGAATATTACACAGCCATCAAAAATGATGAGTTCACGTCCTTTGTAGGGACATGGATGAACCTGGAAACCATCATTCTCAGCAAACTGACACAAGAGCAGAAAATCAAACACCGTATATTCTCACTCATAGGCGGGTGTTGAACAATGAGAACACATGGACACAGGGAGGGGAGCACTACACACTGGGGTCTGTTGGGGGGAAATGGGGGAGGGGCGGGGGTGTGGGGAGGTGGGAAGAGATAGCATGGGGAGAAATGACAGATACAGGTGAGGGGACGGAAGGCAGCAAACCACACTGCCATGTGGGTACCTATGCAACAATCTTGCATGTTCATCACATGTACCCCAAAACCTAAAATGCAATAATAATAAAAAAAAAAATCCAGAGACAACAGATGCTGGAGAAGATGTGGAGAAATAGGAACACTTTTACACTGTTGGTGGGAGTGTAAATTAGTTCAACCACTGTGGAAGACAGTGTGGTGATTTCTATTTCAAGGACCTAGAAGTAGAAATTCCATTTGACCCAGCAATCCCATTACTGGGTATATATCCAAAGGAGTATAAATCGTTCTACTATAAGGACACGTGCACACGAATGTTCCTTGCAACACTGTTTACAATAGCAAAGACCTGAAACCAACCCAAATGCCCATCGATGATAGACTGGACAGGGAAAATGTGGCACATATACACCATGGAATTCTATGCAGCCATAAAAAACGATGAGTTTGTGTCCTTTGTAGGGACATGGATGAACCTGAAAACCATCATTCTCAGCAAACTGACACAAGAGCAGAAAATCAAACACCTCATGTTCTCACTCATAGGCGGTTGTTCAACAATGAGAACACACGGACACAGGGAGGAAAGCACTACACACTGGGGTCTGTTGGGGGGAAATAGGGGAGGGACAGTGGGGAATGGGGAGTTGGGGAGAGATGGCATGGGGAGAAATGCCAGATATAGGTGATGGGGAAGAAGGCAGCAAATCACACCGCCACGTGTGTACCTATGCAACAATCTTGCATGTTATTCACATGTACCCCAAAACCTAAAATGCAATAAAATTTTTAAAAAAAGAAAAGGTGACATAGATGCATGTGTATGAATGTATGTATTTCATATTCTTTCTCCTACCCCTTACTGCCCATCCCTCTGGATGCCTCTCTAAGCATTATCCAGAAGCCAAAGAAGAATTAGATAATCACATGAAAATGTTAACATTTTTAATTAAATTTTTTAAAATCTGTAGCACAAAGCACCATAAAGTCAAAAAACATGTATTTTTAAAAGATCTCACATCAAAAAAATCAAGTGGTTAATATTTTGTCTTAAAAGATACTATAGATTGAAAAAAATGAAAAGTGGGCTGTTTTTTAAATAGACAGTTGTAGGAAAGAAAATTAAAAATAATTCTTAAGTATATGAAAAATATGTTTCACTTTTCTCATAGTAAGACAAATGCAAATTAAAACTGCAGTATGTTCTCATCTTTGTCCCTGTCAGATTAGAAATATCAAAAATATGATCACACATTGTATTGATGAGAATAAATAGGCACTCTGTTATATTGCTGTCAGGAGAATAAGTTCATGTAAACTCCATAGAGAGTAGTTTTGCATTAACTATCATAATTAAAGATTCATTCTTTGCAAAGCCAAGTCTAACTTTAAAAATTAATTTTATAAATATATCCACAATTATTTGAAAGTATGTGTGTAAAAATGTACTAATTGTAACTTTATTTATTAGCTTGGAAACAATTCAAATACTCACATTTAGGGAATTGGTGAAACAATCCAAATACTCACATTCAGAGAATTGGTTAAATAAATTATGGCATACAACATGCAATGGAAAACCAAGTAGCCAGTAATAGGTATGAGTCAAATCTATAAAAATTAAGATGAACGAGCTCTAATATATGTTTTAAGTAAAAAATGCTGGTATAAAACAGTTTGTATAATAAGATTCTGTTTGTATACACATTTTAAAGTAGAATACGTACACATACAGTCATGTTCTAGCATCTACCTATTACATACCTGGAAAAATTATATGGGAGATAGGTAGCAGTGGTAGCCTCTAAGAAGGGGAATTGAGCCTGGGGAAACGAGGTAAAAAGGAGACATTATACCACATTTTCTTTTAAATGCTTGCATTTATATCATTTACATATTTTTTCTATAAAAAAGCTATTTAAAAATTTAAAAAACTATATATATACACACACACACACACACACACACACATATTTAACAAAATATTTTATTTTCTTTTTGAGAAAGGTACTAATTTGTTATCCCTAAACTTTTATTTGCAAAAAAATAAATGTTAGTATATTCCTGGTGACTTATAGGGGAACCAGAGTTTGTAGACAGAATATTCAGTTTTCATTGATTTACAGGCAACCTATCCTTCCAGGTCCTAAGTAACTGTGGGTTAAGTTGTAAGAACCTCTGAAAACTTCACTTAATAGACTAAGGGTACAAATTTAAACCTGAATCCTCCCTTCTTTTGATTAGCCATTCTGAAAAACATGGTTTTCACAGCCATAAGAACCTCCTTGAAATTTGAGGTCCCTGTAGGATTCCTTACAAAATAATTATGCCTGTGATTTTATTATTGCAGTTCACATACACCAAAGCTGTAATTAACTGTACCATAGCTTGCTGACCTTAATGAGTTAATGCAGTCTCCAAATAAAATTCATGCCCAAGCAGTAGCTTAGGCTCCGGGATGTTTTGGCTGGGTAAGATCTGTAAAATGTGAGTTCCTATTAAATATGCCTTAAAACAATACATTTGGGACTTGGCATCTGGCATCAGATCAGGTCTGACTCTGCTGTATGGAGCTGAGGGTTTTGCCTCAGGCCTTCATAATAGGGTTAGCAGTATAGGACTATAGAATCAGCAAGAATTTCATTATTGCTTCAGTGAAGAAAAACAGTTTAGTTTCTATTAAGTTTATGGCACCCTGTCTTCTTTCTGATCATTTTTCTCGAAATAGGAGAATCCTGCTGTCTCTCCTGCACCTATAGTTATTTTCTTCCACCCCCACCTCAATCTAGTAATTTCTTTCCAGACTAGTTTTTCTCTCCTTACTCACAAAAATGGCATTTGTCCAACTGCAGACTGTCTTTTCCTTTGTGTTCAAGTAAGCCAATCACACATGGCAAATGAAGTGAGCAGGACATAGTTCCAGATGTCTCAAATCTTAGAAGAGTTTAAAGCCCAGTCAGGACAGCAATAACTAACTGATTGGTCATTGCAAACTGTCCTTACCATCTTGGCCAGTAATCACTTGTCAAGCCTAGAGGATAAGATTTTAAGCCTGCTCAGAGACAATTTATTTTCACTTTATCCTTGTTGAATGAGCTTTCCTTTGTCTTTATAGACACAGTCTTCATCTTCTAGGGGTGTCACAGACTGAATAGCTCATTGGTAAAAAAATGGTAATTAGCCTAATCTACTTTGGTTAAGGCCATATTTGAACCACCTTTCAAACCCATGGCCCAGTTCCTGGATCAGAATAGTGCAAGAATTAATAAATGTGGGATGCTCAACAAAATTCAGCATGGAAGCTGGTTTTGTTAAACATTTTTTTTTAGAAATTATCTTTCAATTTAAGCAGAAAACAAAAATTTAAATCCTCTACCTCATGTTTCATGACAAGAATTTATTTATATCAATATCTCTTAATCTTCTCTTTAAAATATCTGTATTCCTTTTATTTTAGGAATTTCATATGCAGAGTAAATGGTAATTAAAATGTGCAGGATGACAAGATGGAGCAAACAGTGCTTGTACCACCAGGACCTGACAGCTTCAACTTCTTCACCAGAGAATCTCTTGCGGCTATTGAAAGACGCATTGCAGAAGAAAAGGCTAAGAATCCCAAACCAGACAAAAAAGATGATGATGAAAATGGCCCAAAGCCAAATAGTGACTTGGAAGCTGGAAAGAACCTTCCATTTATTTATGGAGACATTCCTCCAGAGATGGTGTCAGAGCCCCTGGAGGACCTGGATCCCTACTATATCAATAAGAAAGTGAGTGTTTTTTATCAAGCATATTTTGCTGCTAATTGCCTGCTGCATTCTTTGGACTGCTGTAGCACCAACACATGCCAAATTAGCACAAAATCTTAAGTATACTGTTTAAGAAATGAAACACATTTGTGTGAGGTTTATACATATACATGAAAAATGAATTGATTATATCATAGCATATGCAACTGTTCCAAATGCACGATGACAAATAAAAAGAGGCCGGGCGCAGTGGCGAACGCCTGTAATCCCAGCACTTTGGGAAGCGGAGGTGGTGGATCATGATGTCAGGAAATCGAGACCATCCTGGGCAACATGGTGAAACCCCGTTTTTACTAAAATACAAAATATTAGCCGGGCATGGTGGTGCATGCCTGTAGTCCCAGCTACTTGGGACACTGAGGTAGGGGAGTTGCTTGAATCCAGGAGGAGGAGGTTGCAGTGAGCCAAGATTATGCCACTGCACTCCAGCCTGGCTACAGAGAGAGAACCTATCTAAAAAAAAAAAGTAAATTATAGGCAGCTAATTTAACAAATTGGCACATTCTCTCCAGAGATTAGATTTACTATGCAATTTTCTGGACTTTCTTTACTTGGAAATACTTGGAAATCTCAAAATCATATTAGTTATAAAGGCTATAGAAAATATTAGTACTAATTTTTTGTGAAACAAAATTTGATGCCACGGGGTTTGCAATTTCTATGTCACGTTATAAACAATAAATCAAGTAATTCCCTGAAGACATTTTTTTAACCTGTAAAATAACATTTTTACATAAACTAGAATTTTACAAGTTATTTAATCTTTCGGTATTAATGTGTTAATATTGGTAAGATTAACAAATATGTCATAATCTAAAGAATCTATAAACAATATTTGAATGCGTGCTTTTTTTGGTATCCATGTTAGGAACGAATACCTTATATTAAGCATCCAATTTTTCATTTTGACCGTCTTTTCACCAAACCAAAAAAAAAAAGCCTAAAAATTTTTTTTAAAAGATTATTTTGTTGATTTTAAACTAAATGTATGACTTTAGGTGATTTGTAACATTTGCTTTTTCACCTGACACAATGCATTTGTGAATCTTAGTGGAAAGGTAGGGCAAAAATAAAATTTTTGTTGGACATAAATGTTAAAAATACACCCTAGACTTTTAGGGACTCTCTTTGTTTCTGGCCCAGTTCTGTATAAATTTAGTCCTTGTCAAATGCAGGCAACAGTTTGGCATTTATAATATGCGGATTTGAGGCAGTTTTATAAATCACTTCTGATTGGCAACTATAGTTTCAGAGACAACAGCCTCACAGAAGGATGACTAGCCTTAAGTTCAGATTTTTTGTAACTATTCAGGATATAGTCAGTTTACGCATAACATATTTTCCCTTTTTAAAAAACTAGTCTATTCATTTTACAGTAGAGGAAGGCTTGGATCCTGTTCCATGTATTTCATTTTTCTTCTAATTTTACTTTTGAATACCATATTGTCAAATCTTAGTTGGGAAGAGATTATTAAGCTCATAACTGCCATTTAAGTTATGAGAAGAGTCGCACTTTATTATTAAATCAGTTTTTTGGAAATTAATATATATAAAAATTCAAAGCCAAAATTAAGCAAACTATGAGGACTTTGTTTGTATAAGAAAAGTAAAAATGCGCATAATCCAGCTGTTTAAACATTTTAACTAATTTAAAATGACTAGTACTGAAGCAAAGACTCTGATTTGTTCCAGGCAGAAATTCATTCATAGCATAGAGTATCTTACTGTACTTTTAGCCAAGATACTTCCAGTCTATTCAGAGGCTGTTCTTGGGATGCGTTAGTGGGCTCCATCCTCAACAGGCCTTTTTCCACCCCCAGACACCAGGTCCTCACCTTTTTAGTAGCAAACAGCAACTAAATATGGTTAAAGCCACCCAGCATCTATCCCTTAATCAAACAGGGAAGAAATTTAGTATCTCTGCTTTTATGCTGTGTGCTTATGTGTAGAACAATGAATGAATGTTTTGAGAAAGACCAAACTAATGCATGCTGACAAAGGTAAACATTCTTCATCTGAAAACCAGAACATCCAATCAATCTTTTTTTTTAATTAAAGAGATTTCAGAATGATAAAAGTGATTGTCTCAAGGGGATGTCCCCAACCAAAACAGTCTATAATTGGTTTATAATGAATGATATATAACAAAAGATATAAAGACAGATATAAAACAAAATTGTGCAAACATTTTCAAAATACTCAAAAGAAACGTCTTATAACTGGGGGTGAAAGACCAACTCTGATGAAGTGACAACCAGATTCTTGTGTGGAGGAAACCCTTATAAACTTTGTTGGGCTCATGTCTAAACTTGCTCTTAACATCTTCTGTCCTTATCTTCAAATGCACGTGGTATGAGGAAGGAAAAGCATTTTGGCATTTTGGAACAAATCACAGTGTGCAAGTAGAACAACCTGATAAAAGAAATATTGTTATCAGGAAAGAGTGTTCCCCAAGGTAAGGTATATTCATGGCTTTCACATTGAGCTGACACCAAGCAAATCTTCAAAGTAAGTCATTCAACAGCAAGTCAAGCGAGGCATTTTGCAGGGCGGAAATCCTTAAAAAGTAATAGGGGGTGCGTAGAACACATGATTGAGTTATGTGTTTGAAATTTCCTTCTTCTGCATTTTTATGTCTTAAGACTTTTATAAGTTGCCTGCACACTTTTTTCTGTGTCTTTGATTTTCTTTTGTAATTGAATTATTTCAGTATTGAAGAATGTTCTTAAACTCTGAATTAATTTGCTCTGACTAGAGTTGGAATGCTTAGCAAAATCTGAATCTTTTAAAAAGAATGAATATTTCTTTCAATATGACTAATTTTATTTTAGTGACTGGGTTTTCTGACATCGGTTGGGTGATCTTCATTAAAACAATGCAGTACACATACAAAGTACTCTTGACACAGCTAAATGATCAAATAGTGCAAATATCACCAGAAAAAAAATGTTTCTCAGGATGAGATTTTCCACTAATGCTGATATTAGGTGTGTGGATTAGGTTTACCTGAGTTAAGTGGAATATGCAGTTAGACTAGTGATTTCCCTAAAGTTGAACTCTGAATACAATAGTTAATGTGTCATTTGTATCTGTATACAAAGATTCCGGTTTCTTTCTTAACAATATATATAATAAGCAAAGCAACCCAACTGTAAAAATATTTGCAGAATCCATTCCTTACATTGTATTTTAGGTTAAAGTGCAGTAGTGTACATGCAAGGAATTTATGTGAATAACAACACAACCACCACACTGAAGCTCTCTGTGATCTTTTATGAAGGTAATGTCAGTGAGCTTATAAAAATGTCACTGCTGAGGGTGTATTTTCCAGTGGCATATGCCCACATATTTTTATCCTCTTTGTCCCAGTTTAAGATGTGCAAATTATGTAATGTTCAAATATTCTACTGAAATTGTTAAAGTAGTTTAATCCTGTTCAATAATATTGTAGTAGTAACTGAAGAAATAGTAGCAATCATCTCATGAGCATTCCTGATGCACAGAAGCATTAGAAGGTTTTTAGATCCCCAGATATTTTAAGCCTTCAGAGTTCCAGGTTAAAAACTCAGGGGGAAAAAATGCTGTCATAATACAATGACAGTATTTTTCATATCATGTTAGCTCTGACTCGGTGGCCTTTAAAACGTGATTCCAGATTGGGTTCTCTTTATTTACTTTAGCTGTGTAGGAAGGCACATTTTAGCTTGTGAACACACCTTTGTTCCACTCATAGAACTTTTTTTCACAATTTTGTTTCATAGCTTGGATTGATTTTGTACATTTGGCTCTACATAGAAATTCTTTACCCACCCTTTATTACAGAAAATGTCTTCCTTCTTATGTTCTTGTTAAAATTACAGATGACTCATTATTACCATGGAATAAAATATCATTTTAACAATGTGACAGTTTACTTGAAATAGAATGAGCTATTTTAGATCTGTAGTAAAAATGGATGTTTGTTAATTATGTAGTGCAAAAATGTATTCATTTTTTAAAAGTCTTATGGACCATTTAAAAGTAACTTATTCTCTCTACCAGCTGTCCAAAAACAAATGCACACTCTCTCTTAGGCTGCATGAGAAGTCACACATGAATTTGTGATTTCAAATTCATGTCTGCCCTATCACTGACACAGGAGTTTTTAGCAGTTAAATTGGGTGGAGAGAGTTTTATTTTTAATTGCAATTATGGAGTTTTTCTTGCAAAAGTAATTGATAGAAAATCAGAAAAGTAGATGATTATTAAAAGCTTGTAATTCCACAAATTGTCATGTGGCCAGTCTCCAGGGTGTAGTTGTTCTTCGCATATCATCAGCTCTTCTAGAACTACAAGTCACCCAGACTCTCCCTTACATCCATGACCCTGTAGTTGACTTCCCTGTCTTTCTCCTCCCTAGGCGCTATTTCCTCCTTGTGCTTCTTTTTCCTTTGTCACTCCCCGTCTCTGTCTCAGAAACAGTCCCAAGATAGTGACATTGATAAATAAAATGATAGCTAGCATTTTTGAGTATCTGCCTTATCAATAGGAGATCCTTCCATTGAAAGTGACCAAAACCCAACAGAGTTAGGTTTTATTTTGGGGGGAAAAATAAAGGAAAAGTATCTAGTGAATCTGGTTTTAATATCAAAATATCCAGTACCTCAAATGGTATCATTAGGGCAGTCCTTTTCCACTTTTAGCTCTACTTTCACCTATGCTGGCTTCATTTGCAGGCTGGCTCTTCCACAAGATGGACGAAAGCCTCCAGTAGTGCTAAGCTAACATCCTACAGCCTTGTAAGCACTGCCCTTTGCCCACCAAAAAAAAAAAAAAAAAAAAAAGGTTGAGGAGGGATCATGTTTTCTTCAAAAGCTCTAGCAGAAGTCGAAAGTCCTAGAATTGGTTCTAATTAGGTCACATCGTCTCTCAACCACTCACTTTGGTCAGCAGTATGTGATGGTCTCCTTGGTATGAGATGGTCTCTACCACATGCTGACCTGTGTGTCAAGGGGTGGGTCAGCTCTACCAAGCCACACAGGCAGACAGTGGGGCAGAGGTTTTCTCCAACAGGAAGAGAATAGGAACTGTTAGAAAACATGTCCTAAGCAGGCAAAAAACCCCACAAAACTATGTACTCTACATGCTACATATAATATATAATAAGGACAATTACTGTTCTTATTTAATCCACATGTCATGTCCTTTCAAGATAGATCTTGTCTTTATTTAAAAATAATAAAACTGAATATAAATAATTTGCCTAAGATTGCAAAACCATTTAGTAACAGAGACTAGTTTTAAAACTAGACCAGTGAGTTTCCATGGCCCATTGCCATGCTAGTTTGGTTTTGCTGTCATAGCAGTAATCACAGCAGTGGAAAAGAGAAGTCAGTGATAGAATCTAAATAAGCCTATAGCTGTTCTTGCTGTTCCCTGCTCAGGCCATTTTGCAAGATGTGATTCTTGTCTCCTAGGCTGGCAGTATTTCCCAAACCCTTACTGGTCACTTCACCATTTGTCAATTTCCTGCCTTTGTAAAAACTAAAATCTCAGATACTCAGTGATCTAGATTAGCTTCTAAAATAATTAGAAAAGCTTCTTTCCCACTAAATTCCAATAGGGTAATAAGTGCCTATTTTCAAAGAGGATCAATTCAGGAAATCTAAATTGTGTGCCTCTGTAAGGAAATGGCATTTAAATTGGGATCTGAAAGCTAAAAGGGAGAAACAAAAGGAGACTCTTCCAATGAAAGAGAACAGCCTCGAAGAAGACATATAATCAAGTTGACCAGTAACACTTAAGAAGGGAATAAGGTGAGGGTGGGGAGGTAGACCTGGGGCTAGGTAAAGGGGATCTTTCACTACAAACATAAAGAATTTGAAGGTTATCTTCAAACAAAATGAATTCCCAGCAAGTATTTGAGTACAGGAGTAACATGGTTCACTTTACATTGTTAACAATCACTCAGCTTCTCTATGGAGAAATTTAGGAGTTTTATGCTTGGTCTAGCAATTTGGCAATGGAGATGGAGAATAATGGATAGACTCAGAATTGGTTTTGGAGGTGTGATGTTTAGGTGTAAGACAGAAGAAAGTTGATGCCCTTGTTTTCTTAGATAGGAAGTTTGAGAAGAACGATGTTGAACCTGAAAATTCCAATATGAAAATTGGCCATGCTTGGAGAAACAGAAATGTTCTTATATGTGTATATTTAAGAGTTAGAATACAGAGACACATTTTAAATATTTTAATCCTTATATTTTTATTGGCACTTTAGAATTCACAAAGGGCATTGACATGTTTTATTTCACTTCATTCTCAAAACAATTCCTGAGATTGGTGTTAGTATAATCTTCTCCTCTGAGATGGAGAAATTGAGGGGAATAATTTGCTTATAGTTCTCACACAGCAAGCTTGTAATCAAGCTAGATTCAAAAGTGTTCTTTCCAACAACAACAACAAAAAAATTAACTGACCATGTAATAGTGTAGCAGATCTAGGGAATGTACATACTGGTGACATATGGCTGAAAAATGTTTCAGTTCCAGATTTTATTCTTTTTCCTTATGGTTATAGTTTCTTCTCTCTGCTGGAGAAGAGGTTGAAGGCTCTGCAGCCTTGGCTGACAAAAGCCTAGCTGGGCACTTTCTAGCTAGGCAGCTTCTGCAGAGCTATCTCCTCCACTGGCCCCAACCCTCCCTCATCCCACCCAGCTAAAGCATAGGAGCAAGCAATTTTACAGACTCTTCTTTAGGTACAAATTCTTCTCTTTTGCGTGAGCTTATGGCAAAAGTTTTTTAAAACTGACTATGAGGCATGGAGTCAATAGACATGTTTTATTAAACTAACATTACTATGTATAATTTTGGATTTTTTGGCATTTATAAATCAGAAGATATTGCACAGACACATAAAATTATTTATATAAGGATTTCTCTTGGAATATCATTTCAGGCATCAATGACTTATATGCCTAAAATTATCAGGTACCTACTGTCACTTAGCCTCAGTGGGTATTTTAGTTTGTAATCTGTGGCTTAAGGACCACATTTGTCATTAGGTGAAGGCTATATATCAAAGCTTGGTGGGCCACATGTAGGCAAGTGACACAGATTGTTCTTCAGTCTCACTATCCCTGGTTGAAAGGGAAAAATTGAATGAGATAAGGAGAGAAAAAGATATTAAGTATGGCATGCTCTCTTCAGCGTCAGGTAGAAAATCTGCACGGAAACTTGCCATCCCCCACTGAGCCAGAAAAGGAAGAAAATCTTGGCTTGAACTCACAGGCTATAATAAATGTGAAGGGAAGTAGGTGAGACCATTTTAAGGTCCTTGGGAAAAAAAAATATATATATACCATGGAACTGGTCCAGCATAAGAAATGTCCCCAGAGTTATGTATTATACTAATGAAATCTCTTGACCATCTATGTTGCTCTTCACACCCAAAACTTTGAAGCATCTCTCCTCTTGCCACATGGCTCTCCTTCTGCCCCTTCATGCTGGACCATCTTCCCAAGCCAGCAGCTTAGAGCGATGAAAAAGTTAATACCACTTCTGGGTAGGAGCTAGAGCCACAAAATTTCCCTGGTCTGACTGCCAGGGCTATTTCAAGGAGAAAACTCTGCCATTTTCAGAGTAACACTTTCTTAACACATAGTGATAAAGTTTTGCAGTGCCATTAATTCAGGATTGTACTTCATTAACAGTTTGATAGACTCATGCATCTATTAAGATATGTGTATCTGTGGGAATATATGTTCAAAGTTCCAAACAATTGACTTCCAAATGCATTTTTGGAGCACAACTCACGTACAAGTTGAAAATTGTCTGTTTTAAACTTTGAGGCTAAAGGATAAATTTAACTAACCAGCAGTTACATTCTACATGTTGTGTATTGTTCATCATGATAGCTCAACTTCCTGTATTATTTCTTGTCTTTGTCTGTAGATTAAGAGTAGAAAAGTGCAATAAATTTGGAGTCAGCCCTGTTATTTGGCAATATTTCCATAATGTTTAACTGAAACACAAAGTTAGAGTTTATGTTTATGTACTTTGAGGAATACTGCCCCTAGATGAGATAAAGGTTAAGGTAATGGCTATATTTAAGTGAGAAAAAGAAACTGGAAAACCATGGCTTGGTAAATGCAATGTCTATCCTGGGAAAAAAATCGTAAACAAATCACTTTCTATAAACCCAGAAACAAGAAAAGATTAGTAAATAATAACCAGTATATTTTCATAAATAGCAATTTCTACCAAATCATAACATAATTATTTTCTTAGCAACTATGCAGTTAGATCAAGGAGCAAGATTTCAATCCACATGTACAACATAATCATTGATAATTTGGGGAATGGCTTATGATTTTTTTTATAGCCATTAAGTAACAAAAACAGATTCACAGCCTTGATATGGCAGCATCATTTGGGTTACTTATTTAAAGTATAAAAACTACGTATCAAAATCTGACCAACTAAATTGGAATCACATCACCTCTATGAGTTTAAGAACATTTATTCTGTTTTCCAATGAGCTTTCTGAGTTACAGAAAGTTAAGTAATCTGTTTAGGATCACACTGCCAGAAGGCAGCAAAGTCAGCTTTTGAACCAGAAATCTGATTCCAGAGTTTGTACTTTTAACATAAGACAAAACAAATCATACTTACATTTTCATAATATTGCTTCCCAGACTATTAAACTGTTAATTACCAGGGTTATTACTAATTTTTCTATGTAACTTCCTTCTTGCTTTTTCTTTAAAACCAGAAATTATTTTTACATGGCAAGGATTGCTGAAGACCTTGTTGAACAATAGATGCTTTAAGTTTAGGTCTGTGCTGCCCAGTACAGTAGAGTAATTAGCCTTGTGTAGCTATTGAGTATTTGAAATATGTAAGTGTAAATCCAGATTTCAAAGACCTATGACTTAGTATAAAAAATATATAAAATATCTCAGTAATTTTCATATCAATTTTATTCCCAAATGATAATAATTCAGATATGTTGGGTTAAAAATACACTGTTAAATTGTTTTCACCTGCTCTGTTTTTCTTTTAATGTGGCTCTCGGGAAATTTAAAATCATACCTGTAGCTCAGATGTGTAGCTTACATTATATTTCTATTGGAAAGTGCTGGTCTAGGCCAATTCCTGTATATTATCTTCTATTAATGCAAATAGTTGATCATCCCCTAGTTTATAAATGTCTTGGTGCCATAACCTAGGTATCTTTGTTTTCTCTTTAGACTGTAAAGACATGGCAAATATTGTACTAAACAGTTAATACATATATTTTAAATTGAAATCAATTGAAATTAACAATTGGACCTAAACTAGGTTCTTGCTTGTTTCTGGATGTCTGCAATGCTTTTACATAACGATCAACTAATCATACATGTGCTTAATAAATTTGGTACCTGTATATGAAGACATAAGTGACAAGCTAGAACAACCCCTATTGTATAAATGTTACATTCCTGCAAATAAATCCGTAAATTGATTTTTCATATTTAAAATCTAGTTGCAACCTCAGTCACAATGCGATGCTTCAAATTTTGTTTTGAAGCAGAAAATTATCCATGTGTTAAAATGATGCTATTAATTTTGAACAGTTCTATTTATTTGTAGAACTGCAATTAAAGCATTTGTTTTGGCCCTATAAGAAATGAACTGAAGGACAAATATTAAGAATAGTCATAGATGTGCCTGAATTGTACTAAACCACAAAGTCTTGATGCTTATAAGTGGAGCTAGTAATGACAATGTTCCTATAAGCCTTGGGTTGTAATGAGAGGTTTGTTTTGAGCTAGATACTACTATATAAATCTTTTCTCCTTCACCACCAATTTTGAACTATTTCTTTTTTATTCAAGTGACTTAATGCAATAAAAATTATCTTGATAAGTTATATTAATGAAGTCTTTGTTGAAATAGATTTAAAGGATGTTAAGTTACTTCACTATAATGAGCCAACCAATACATTCTTTTAAAATGTTTTTAAAAAGTCACCCAATTAAATAGTTCATAAATCTTGATTAGTTTAAAGCTACGTAATAATTGTTAATATAGTTTAAGGTACAGCAATTTCTTAGCTAGTCTTTGAACTCTTCCCTCTTGGACCCCTTTCTTACATGTATAGTGGGAAGGCAAATATCTATATATTTGAAAACTAGAGTTATTCAAGTGTTTGTTGTAAGTAAACAGTATTTCCTTCAGGCTCTTCCTCCCTTTAATATCATCAATATCACTAGTCCTTGGAAACAAGCATCTTTTTTTTTTTTTTTTTTTTTTTTTTCTTGAGATGGAGTCTCACTCTGTTGTCATGCTGGAATGTAGTGGCAAGACCTCAGCTCCCTGAAACCTCTCTCTGCCTTCTAGGTTCAAGCGATTCTCCTGTCTCAGCCTCCTGAGTAGCTGGGACTACACGCATGCACCACCATGCCCAGCTAATTTTTATAGTTTTAGTAGAGACGGGATTTCACCATGTTGACCAGAGTGGTCTTGATCTTTTGACCTCGTGATTCACCCACCTCAGCATCCCAAAGTGCTGGGATTAAAGGGGTGAGCCACTGGGCCTGGCCTGGAAACAAGTATTATTTTATTAATTCTTAACACTTATGAAGTGAATGATTGGCTTCTTGCCTATGTAAGCAATGACAAGGAAGTAAGGTACAGACAAATGAGGAAAAAAACATACGATCAATTTCAAATAATAAAATTGACATTCCAAATGGCATGAAGGTGCTATCATATTTGAAATTCTGCATATTGGGTTGCTATACAAGTCTGGAGACATTTGCTTCATTGGAAGGCTGTTTAAAATAAATCCATCAACACCTTAAGGCTACATCTATGAAGCTTGTCCATAAGCATTTATGGTTCAGCCTGAGAAAAGCAGAGTTCTCACAGAAGAAATGCTATGAAAAATGGTCCTTTAATATTGGCCTTGTTGTTAGCTTCCTGGGTAGCAGGGATGTCTTGCACAACAGTATGTCTTATGAAAAATTTAAGCAAGACAAACACAGTTATACGGCAAAACCTTACTAATTCCATTTATAAATTCAATTTTACAAATATTCTCCCATTGCACATATATATCTTGTTACAAAATAATCTTCTACACATTCTTTAAATTTTATACACGAATAAAGGGAATACACTGTAAAATCAGTAAATGTTTTTATCTGAGGCTTGAACAATTGACAAGTGTGCCCATTTGTTTTTAACTTTTGTGTCGAAGTATTAGTTTTCTCTATGTCAAAGGACTTTTAGGTTTAGAATCACATATAAGCATTGGGAGTGCTTTGGTTTCATTAGACTCACATTGCTGAGTTTCAGCCCTTTATACCTCCTTTCATCTTATCTTTTTAATTGGCCACACTATAACTGTACATATTCATGAGATATATAATGGTTTCAATACATATGATATATAGTAATCAGGTCAGAGTAATTAGCATATCTATCATCTCAAACATTTATCATTTTTGTGTTGAGAACATTCAATATCTTCCTTCTAGCTATTTGGAACTATATAATAAATTGCTGTTAACCAAAGTCATTCTACAGTGGTGTAGAAAGCTAGAATGTATTGCTCCTATCTAGCTGTAATATTGTGTCCTTTAACAGATTTTTCTCTGTCCCCACCTTCCCCCCGTTTTTGTCTAGTATACTTTGCTCTTTTTACTTCCAGGCAGACTCCCTTTTTGGACCATTTTGTGTTTTGTTTCTGAATCTTTCTTGTCTCTTTTACTTTTTAGTTCTCAGGGCAGAAATTTTCCCCTCTCCCTTCTTTTATTTCGCTAGCATTACTTTTACTTTACCACTCCTTATCCATCTTTTCCATTTCAATCATTTATTACGTCTGCTCACGGTTTTGGTTGAATAGTGGCCAAGCAGCCAACATCACGGGTGTTCTCTTCTAAGTATGGTCCTGTCTCCTTAGGATGAGTCTGTTTATTTTCCTCATCCACGGGGTTAATCAGTACCATCTTGGTCATCCTCACACTCCAGCCCATGATTTAGACCATCTATGGATTGTCATTACTTTCTCATTGTCTCTTTGTATTACTAGTAATTGTTTCAAAATTAGCTTTTAATATTATTTGAAATGAAGAGATTCTTATTTAAGATATATATGTATATTCTGCATTATATTTTACTGGTTCTCTTACCTGAGCCCCCAATATTTCTATCAGATTTTACTCAGCATATTTCTGGGGAAAGGAAGCATATGCAGTAGGTTTGAAAGGTGGACCGTATTCAGTACTGAACAACCTCACTTTGTCCTTACATGCTCACATTCCCCACAGCAAAGGCATTTGCATTGCACAAGTCTGTTCAGATTTTATGATGATCTCACAATGGCGTTCAAGGACAGATCCCTGAATGAATTAGAAAAATATAGCTAATATTACTGACATAGGTGATTGTTCCTCTAGTAAGCACAGGTGAAACTCTCCCTTCCTTCAAATGGACTTTGTGGTAAAGTTGTGTTTGTTTTCTGAACTCATACTCCTTCAAAGATGATAGAGGGAATGCAGGCAGAGGTGAGACTTGGAGCAGTGCTTCTCAAACTCTGTTGAGAAGGTGAGGTCTCTATTCTTCTATAAAATGAAATAAAAATTAATTTCTAGAAAACTGAAATGAAAAACAGGCCCACAACTACATGCCCCCTTTTTTTATTATTAAAGTAAACAGATACAACATTAATTGGTCAAATTGCTTTACAAATTTCTAGAAATGGACTCTCCACATCTTTATTTAACCTTGTCAGCCTGGCGCGGTGGCTCAAGCCTGTAATCCCAGCATTTTGGGAGGCCGAGGCGGGTGGATCACGAGGTCAAGAGATCCAGACCATCCTGGTCAACATGGTGAAACCCCGTCTCTACTACAAATACAAAAAATTAGCTGGGCACGGTGGCACGTGCCTGTAATCCCAGCTACTCAGGAGGCTGAGGCAGGAGAATTGCCTGAACCCAGGAGGCGGAGGTTGCGGTGAGCCGAGATCGCGCCATTGCACTCCAGCCTGGGTAACAAGAGCGAAACTCCGTCTCAAAAAAAAAAAAAAAAAACCTTGTCGCTGGCCAGGAAGGAATGGCAACCAGCACTGATTGGGGGACCACACATTCACAGCCAATTTAGGACACTTCTACCCATGCCAGATAGAAAGTGCTTAATTTTTAAACAGCAACTCCATAAATATTTATCGAAGGAGGGGTAGGGTGGGGTTGCTTTACTTGAATTTAGAAAATCCTGAAAGTAGAAATCTGTTAATGACCTAAGACTAACTATAGACAATAAACTATTATTGAGGATTCTTGGTAGAAAATAAACATAAAGTTAATGCTTGCTATATCATAACATGATCTGTGCAGATATGCACCCTAAGGCTTAAAAAAGAGAGCTTTTGAAGAATGGGTGAATTTAAAATGAAGAAGCTTAAAATTTCCTTGCCCAGATATGTTCTTCACAGAGAAAAAGCCTTTCTCCCTGGCTCTGTCTAAATGTAAGTAAACACCTTGGGAAACACTGCGTCAGAGTGTTTTTTACACGTTTGCATGTTGCTTCTTTAATTTTTTGTCTGCCCACTGCCAATTGATTTCAAGTAAGTCGAATTTTCGGAAGGAATTTCATTCACATTCATGGATCCTGGATTCTTCAGGGGCTTTGAGCTTTTCCTCTGGGATAAGCAAGCACTGCATAAAATAGGAAGTCAATTGGGATTAGAATTCAATATGTCAGCTAACTCAGAAATCCCAGTACAGAATTTAGCACTTCTGGTCAACGGATACTCTCCAGGGAACTTGGCCTCTAGAAATCAATTGTTGGATTCCATCCATCTAACTCAAGAGTTGGTTTGATGGTGGCTGTTTTCATTTTCTATTATGAAGAGAGTGATAATGTTTATTTTATGAGAATAGATGGTAAAAACAATCTTTACTTCAAAAATAGTATCAGTTCTACTGAATGATTAATTTTCAAGATTTTTGAATTGGGAAAGCTGAAATCACTGTAAAAAGAATGTAATGCCTTCAGTTTTTTGGAATGAAATGAAATGTGCACCCAATTAAGACTTTCATTTAACTCAGACATTTAAAATATCCAGAACATAAATGACTTCTCTTGGCTAAATGTCTTATGTACAATAAAAATGAGGGTAAGTATCAGGTAAAAGGTAAGTGGTATCGTTGGATTTCCTCTATAATTAAGAAGAGATCCAGTGACAGTTTGTTTTCACGGTGCACATTAGAAATTGTGATTGTGCTGGTTTCTCATTTAACTTTAGAATAATTTATTATGACAAGTAACAGAAAGTAGATAACAGAGATTAAGCGGTTTATACTTTCATACTTCTGTGTTGTGTTCCTGTCTTACAGACTTTTATAGTATTGAATAAAGGGAAGGCCATCTTCCGGTTCAGTGCCACCTCTGCCCTGTACATTTTAACTCCCTTCAATCCTCTTAGGAAAATAGCTATTAAGATTTTGGTACATTCATATCCTTTTTCAAGTGATTAATATTAACTGTTTGCACATAATCTGTAAGTACTTTGTAGCTAAATGTAAAATTAAGTTAGGAAATGTCCATATTCTATGGTTTTCATCACTCTCATTTTGCATCTTTGTCACATAAGCCTTATTCTTAAAGTTGATTAATCACAAAGACATTAGTGAAATACACGCTCTTTAACATATATATAATATACACACACACATATATGGATTTATGTACATATATATGTACATATATATACATATATATGTACATATATATATTTATATACATATATGGATTTATGTACTTTTGCTATCTTTCTAAAAATACTTATATATATAAAATCCTACAAATTTAGAGTAAGACAGCTATATTTACCTTTACCATCTTTATACAAAATTTGTGATGGTGTAAAATTTGCAGTGAGCAGTGATGTGACAACAGAAAAATCTACCTCCATACCTGATTTTATCCATAATTATGATATAAAATGCTTCAATGTATCTTAGAATAAATCTTTAAGCATATTTTCTCTCAGAGAATGTCAGGAGACTTTGGCCAGTACTTAGTTAATTCTTGAAATTTCCTGATGGTTGTCGTAAAGGAAATTTCCTGATGTTTGTCGTAAAGTACTGGAATATTAGGTGAATTTCAAATGCAAGTCATGAGTTATGATGCTGCCATGCAAAACTGATTGCTTAGTAAAGACTCTGGAAGTTAATGAAAGAAGTGGGCATATATTTCCAAATGGTCTTAAGGGATTTGGCTTCATGATTCCACTGGTGTTAAAAAGGACGCCACAATTAATTCATTGATCAATTTAGTAAAACAATTCATTTCTAATTGTATCTTGTTTGATAACTTTGACAATAATAGATATAAAAATACCTTTAGAATTATCATAAGCTCATACAACTTTTTTTAAAGGATTCTAAAATTTAAAAGGCCATTCTAATTTTATGCTGATAGCAAGAAATTTCTAAGTGGTATAAGTACGCTATTACTAAAATTAAAAGATTTGAAACATAAAAATCATATGATGAGGGTTTTTACTCTTATGGAAGTTTCCTTATCCCAATTTGTATTCCTAGTGCCATCATGTGGTCATTTGATGAAAACTTTCTTTTACAGCTATGGAAAATTTTTGTTTTGGCAGTAAACTATAGGGGAGCAAATATGGGATATCAATGCAGAAAACGTCTATTATAGGCCTGGGCCCTTTATCTATTCCTCCAGAGCTTAGTTAGGCCTTATTTCTCTGATTCTAAAAATATAGTGATAAACTAATTGTTTTTTAAGTTTCTTTTCAGCTTTATAATTCTGTTATGTCTGTTCATTTGTTTTAGGTACCACTTTGAGTATATTTATTTACTTACTGGTACTGTTTGTTACAAGCATTTCCAATGTATTTCCAATATATTAACTCATGTAATCTTCATGTCAAAATGATTACATGACAAAATGACCACATTTTAACTCCACTACAGAGAAGTAGGAAGAGATACAAGGCAATGGCACAGGGAGGTTGAGTCACTTGGCCAACATTACTTTGCTATGTTGAATTTTAATTACATTTCCATCATGTTAAGTGCTAACCTTCAGGCATGTTCACTTTTAATGTTAGCCAATGCTGCTGTACTTGTATACATTCAGTCAAAATTCAGTCAAAACAGAGCAACCCAATAATTAGCATTACAGTTACTTATACCACAAATTTTTTTCATGCATTGAACTATGTTGGTTAAGATATGTTTAAGAAATTACAATATTGCAGATAAGTGCCCCTCCTCCACAATTTACTAGTTTATTCACCTGAATGAGTTCAAGTCAATACTTTCTGCTGAAAAACTATGCAACTCCAGGTGACACAAAAATAGTCTTCTTACTGAAGTTCTCTGTGAGGTGAATATATTGATTTAATAATGCTTGTAAAAACAACACCTTATACTGATATTACCCACATTTTACACATGGACAAAATTGATATATAAAGAGATTAGATGACTTGCCCACAATGCATTTATCCCTGAGTTTTGACTAAGCTTTTCAAAGTTAGCTTCTTGTAATATAACACTTGGATTTGGATTTTCTTTTGTGTGTTCCTTAACAATAACCTACATTATTCAGCATGCTAATTATGTGCACTATTTTGACAAACTGTGTGTTTATGACAATGAGTAGCCCTCCTGATTGGACAAAGAATGTAGAGTAAGTTCAACTTCTATTTTTTAACAACAGATATACATTTGAGATTTTGAAACTGTGTCTTAAAGTATTCTTAAAACTGAAAAGCATTTTATTAAAGCCATTTCTAGATAAAGTTATGCAGCAAGAGGACAACGCTCATTGGCATTAAATCTGATTACATCTCTCTTTCACCTGTACCTGGTGTTCAACAGAAGACCACCACTCTTGGACATTTACCCCTTTTCCTTTAAAATCTACAGTAGCCAAAACAAACGTGATCAAAGCAATTGCAGAAAAGAGCCTGTGTGATAGACCTTGGTTCCAGTTAAATTCCAGATAATTTCATTGAGTCAAGAATCAAAAAGCATTAGTTACAAATGCCATGTGAAGACAATAGTGAACCTCACAAAGTTTTCATTTCCATTAGGCACAGGCACATCCAATTCATGTCAGGCCGGTATCAGTTCCAAGTGTGGTCACCAACAAATTGAAAAGTAATCCAAAGTTTCACGACTGTAGAACTTGAAAATTCAGTGAACTGAAGACTAAACTAACAGAAATGAACTTTTTGTAGATCTTTCAAAAACCAGAAGCATTACTAACTATATTGACGGTCTCTCTGTTCTGGGGATTCCTTCAAGGCAGAGAGGCCAGATTTGTGATAACTGCAGCTGGGCCACTCTACCCATAGCGGCTCACCTGTCCACACTTCCATTTGTAATGCCTGTTACAACACAGCTGCTGACCCGACCCGTAACAACTACAGAAGTATTAGGTTGGTGTGAACATAATCGCGGTTTTTGCCATTACCTTCAACTGAAGGTAACATTTGCACCAACCTATTTCCAACAGTGTCTCCTTTCTTAGAGGCTGAGGCCAAGAAGAAAAATGACATTCTGAAGAAAATAATAAATTTTATATACAAAAAAAATCATAAAACATTAACGTTAATACAGGAGGCCCCACAGGTTCTCAGTCACGCTAGCTTCTGTGATTTTATGCCCACTCTCACACCCCAATTTCTGAGTAGAAGATTTAAACTTTGGAAATATGTAAGTTTCTGAATTATCACAAGAATTTTATCTTAAATTAAATTTTTACTTCTTATAACCCTAGAATTATTTACTTTGATTTTAAAGAAATCCTTATTCCAAGTAAGTTTAACTGTCTTGGAGAAAAAGAAGATATAAGACATGCTGATTTGTCAATTTCCTCTCATTCTTAGAACACCATTAAAATTGATGAGATTTTTTTTTCCCTAAAAGAAAATCATTTCATGCTTCTGCAATATTATTGATTGGCTATTCCATCATGTAAACATAGTAAATATTTGTCAGGAGATTGTGTTTATTTATGTAAATACCAAGACATTTCAGACAATAGCTAGATAGATTTCATACACCTTATATTTCTCACATTACTCTTAAGACATTTTATAAAACAACTCTTTGTGTATTAGGAAGTTGAATTTAAATTTAGGGCTACATTTTACTTGTATGAAAATAAAATCCATCTGCTTAGTTTTCTTTTTTAATATTCATCTATTCCACTGATGGAGTGATAAGAAATTGGTATGTTATGAAAAAACACTGTAACTTTATGAAATTTTTTGGATGCTTGCTTTCAGATACACCTTCACAGGAATATATACTTTTGAGTCACTTATAAAAATTATTGCAAGGGGATTCTGTTTAGAGGATTTTACTTTCCTTCGGGATCCATGGAACTGGCTTGATTTCACTGTCATTACATTTGCGTAAGTGCCTTTTTTGAAACTTTAAGAGAGAACATCGTTTGGTTTTCTATCAGTGCTTAAGCTTTTAAAAATAAGCTTGCTTTACTTGTGGAATATTTTGGTGTGATTTAGACTTCAAACTCTGGATTTCAATTTAGCACAACAAAGGTCTAAGTGGAATTTCACCATGGCATGAAAGCTTTGCAGTAGTTGAAAACTGCAATCTTCACACACAGCATGAATTTCACATATGCCACTCTTACACACACACATACACACACAATCACATATGAACATATACATTCTAGTATCAAAACACAAGCATATTTGCAATACCTCTGTGAAAATCCATTTAAAAATTCAGCCACAAAAGTTTTATTGGCTACACAAATTTGCAATGACCTTGCTTATATTACATACAGATTCTTTCGTGGTTTAGTAGAATAATAAAAAATATCTAAAGCATCAAAGTAATCTGATGAATCAAACTAAGAAAAGAAAAAAAAGACATTTGAAATATTATGTATTTAATATGTTAAATTACTGATTTCTTAGACCTTTAGAGGGATACATTCTCTCTGCCTCTGTTTCTCTCCTGACCCTTCCTTCTTTTCTTCTTCCCTTTTATGGCTTTCTTCATCTCTTTAGTCTCAACACAAACCTCCTTACCCTTATCTCCTATTCATATCCATTCAGTAATATGCCTAGTTTATGCACCCCTGTGCTTTTTTCTAGTGGTAAACTTCCTCAGGAAGAGACCCAGAAAAATAATAGAAAAATCATTCAGGAGTAAGTTAATGTAGAGTGTAGAAGGAGGCTGCCCAACAACCCTCATCTCTTCTTCAGGAGCTGATTTCTTGGTCTCTTACAACTGTGATGTAGTGGATAGGAGCAGGAGAGGTAGCATTGATATACTCAGGACTCCAAATACTGCATGTCTGGTCTAAATTTCCTATCTGATTTGGATGAGCCAAATTTTTGTCAGACTTTCTGGCCATGGCTCAAAAGAAGGCATACAGGACTTCTATTTCTTAAGAACAAAATGGCAATAATAATAGGAGCATCATTGGACTGTCATAAAGTATTTTTCTTAATTTGCCTAACTTTCCAAGTTACACTAGGAAAATCTTATCTCATATACAAAAGCAGTAAGGCAATCTGCCTTTTCAAGCCTAAATTTCTGTTGGGTGATTTCATATATTTTCCATAGTGATGGAATCTAATTTCTGATTTGACACTTACAATATGTATCATTTAAAATCACCAAGAGGGTCTTTTAAGACCCATGCAAGTAATATAAATCTTGCTAAAATCTTGAATAACTCTGATTTAATTCTACAGGTTTGTAACAGAATTTGTAAACCTAGGCAAATTTTCAGCTCTTCACACTTTCAGAGTCTTGAGAGCTTTGAAAACTATTTCTGTAATTCCAGGTAAGAAGTGATTAGAGTAAAGCATAGGCTCCTTGTACCTACAGCTCTTTCTTTGTATCTTGTTATTGTGTTTGTGTGTGAACTCCCTATTATAGGTATGTCACAGAATTTGTGGACCTGGGCAATGTCTCGGCATTGAGAACATTCAGAGTTCTCCGAGCACTGAAGACAATTTCAGTCATTCCAGGTGAGAGCTAGGTTAGACACTGAGACTGACCCCATCATGTTTTTCAGCAGCATGTTTTTTTGTTTTTTGTTTTCTTTTTTTTTTTTTTGCTTGACAAAATGGAATCATAAGACTAGATATTCCAAAGAAAATGATTCTTATTGTTTAGACATAAGCTTTATCAGACTTGGAGTTTAACAATGTCTTATGTGAGGTACTGTAATTTGAGGTCAGGGTGATTTGCACTTACAAATATCATGGGGTTTTTTCCCCCCATGTTAATGTTATCAAGAATTTCCTCCCTTTTGAACGTACCAATCTGTAGTTTCTTATTTATTAGAGTCATTAATGTGTGTACAATGTAAATCTGCTAAGTCTTTTGCTAACAAGAGAAGGGAATAAGATAAAGAATAGTGTAAGTTTGCTTGGTGGATTTATTATGTTAAGACACATTTATACTGCAAACAACTTTCAGTTTCACAGCAAAATCTTTTCTACTTATACATTGGAATTTTAAAATATTTATTCAGGTATTTTATTATAAAACTGACCCCCGACCCTAATCAAAGTGCGGAGCAAGTTTCAGTAGCAAAAAGGAAAAAGATAGAGCCCTTTCCTTAATATAGGCTCCATAAAGAATATGAACCTTCCATTACTTTATCTCAACGTAATGGGATATGAATCCTCATTTCATTGTTTAAATCATCACATTTCTGGAGTTCATCTTCGTAAGTGCCTCCCCCTTCCATGAAGTGTTGCTTCTCCACTAGCATTGTAAACATTTTTGGACTTATGCATGAGATCCATGTTTTCAAGAAAATTGTGTGAAGCTTTTATTGTTTCAGATGTGTTAAGTCTTCAGAGTAATAGGCTTCTTTCTTTCAGGCCTGAAAACCATTGTGGGAGCCCTGATCCAATCTGTGAAGAAGCTCTCAGATGTAATGATCCTGACTGTTTTCTGTCTGAGCGTGTTTGCTCTCATTGGGCTGCAGCTGTTCATGGGCAACCTGAGGAATAAATGTATACAATGGCCTCCCACCAATGCTTCCCTGGAGGAACATAGTATAGAAAAGAATATAACCGTGAATTACAATGGCACACTTATAAATGAAACTGTCTTTGAGTTTGACTGGAAGTCATATATTCAAGATTCAAGTAAGAATTATTGTTATATACATTTCCTAAAAAAGTAGAATTGGATTGTTTGTAACACAAAGGATAAAGACTTGAGAAGAGATGCATATCCCATTTTGCATGATGTGCTTATTACACATTGCATGCCTGTATCACAACATCTCATGTACCCCATATATACAAATACTCATCATGTACCCACAAAAATTAAAATTAAAAATTAAAATTTAACAAAATAAATAAAACAATTACTTACAAAAAAGAATTACTATTATGTATATTTAGTCTTTTCATTGCTAATGTGCCTTCCATCTATGCACGAAAAATAATTTTAAATGAACACATAACAAGTTATAATCTTTTAGACAATTACCTAATCGGCTGGTCACAGGCCTGTAATCCCAGCACTTTGGGAGGCTGGGACAGGTGTACAAGGTCAGGAGTTCAAGACCAGCCTGACCAACATGGTGAAACCCTGTCTCTAAAAAAAAAAGGAAATTACCTCTAAAAAAAAAAAAAAGAAAAAAAAGAAATTATTCAAACTATTTAACAATATTTAAAATTATATTGTATTTGGTATTTCTATCCTGTGGGTTTTAAATAATAGATTATTTATATTTCTGGAACTAATTTTAAAGAAGAATTTTGTTAATCACCTTATTGATGGCTTACACATACATTTAACAACTTTGTTCATAACTACTCTAGTTTTGACTCTAAATGTCACTTTCTATTTTATCATCATTTGGAAGGCTGAAGAATTCAGCTAGAAAGGATTTTTCTAGGATCCTTGGTTACTATACATTCTTTTTGAGGTAATGATATAATCAAAGGAGATAAAATATGTGACTGTCTTTTGTGAATTCTACAGTACTATGCAAATGTAACCATTATACATTAATTACACAAGGTCTTTTATGTATCAGAAACACTGGGGAAAATAATGGAGATGATTAATGGCTTCAGGGTGTTATAGTTTAATAGTTTTATTACTTTAAGGAAATAAAATGATACCTAAAAGTATATATTATTCTTATATTTGAAAAGTAGTATTACATCAAAAAAAAGAAAATTACAGTTAATAAAACTTCAGGTGAGAGTAATAGAAAATGTTAGTTGGGTGTAGTGGCTCACACCTATAATCCTAGCACTTTGAGAGGCTGAGGCTGAAGATCATTTGAGGCAAGGAGTTTGAGACCAGCATGGGCAACATAGTGAGACCCCTTCTGAGCAAAAAAAAAAAAAAAAAAAAAAAAAAAAAAAAAAAAATATATATATATATATATATATACACACACACACACACACGCACACATATATACATATGATATAATATAATGTATATATAATATGTATATGTGTGTATTATATATATATATATATATATATATATATATATATATATGAGTTGGGTGTGGTGGCATGCACCTGTAGTCTCAGGTAGTAAGGAGGCTGAGATGGGAAGATCACTTGAACCTGGGAGGTCAGGACTGAAGTGAGCCATGATTGTGCCACTGAACTCCAGCCTGGGTGACAGAGTAAGACTCTATCTCAATAATAATAATCATTGTGCTAATACCATTTGTCTTTTTAAAAATGACAATAACAAGTGTGTAAGTTTTTTCTCTCTTTAATTTTAGAATCTGCCAGTAGTAGTATTTCAAAATCAAGGAGAGTTAGAACATGATTAATAAGAAATGGAAAAGTCTTTTTTAAGGAAAAGCATTAAACCTACACAACTCAGATTTTAGATGTTCTGCATATAGTATATATTTATTATTTTAAGGTGATGAATAATATTTTGGAATAAAAAAGAAAGAAAACTTCAGTAACTGATTGTGTGGAACAAACGAAATTAATTACGGAAAATTACCAGTGGTTTGACACTTATTAAAGTAATGATAGCATAGTTAAAAAAGAAAAGAACTAATCAGTGTCTCCTTATAGTTAAAAATCTGGAAAATACTTTTGATTGATACAAATTAACTCTTCCATGACATTCAGTGACATGCTAATAAATAATTTTCAAACAGTTGTAAATCTTTAGATTTAGCTGTAAATCTTTAGTTGTTAATCTTCGGATTAAGAACAGTGTCAGAGCAACACACAACTGTTTCTTACTCACTTGATATGATGCCAGTAGTTCCACTTCAATCACCAACTCCCTGAAATCTGTTGTTTGTTTTATCTAAGTTCAAAATACTGACTAGGAGGGTTATTTAGGGTGTATTCTCTCTAGGGAAATTTATTAGACTGCATTTTTACTATACTAAAAGTGAAAAAAATAAATAATATCTGAGGTCATTTTCAGCTCTCAACATCTATGATTCTTATATTAAGCCAAATGCAAATATAAATAAAATGGCTCATTTTTGAAAGTGATAAAAAATTAAATCTATTAAAATTAAAGATAAATATTATAACTGAAAAATCATATTTTCCTCAGGTTAAGGCTTTTAGATAACTGAATTTAATGGGAAAAACTTCATTTATAAATATGAGATTTCAAAAGCTATAAAATATCCTCCAGAAACTATTATGGTCTTTTCACTTTATTTAATTTTAATTGAAAGTTAGAAAATGCTATGTCCACTTTCCTGTCTGAGTTCAAAGAGTCAAGATATAGAAATAAAAATGATATTTTTCCTTATGTGGTTCTGTGTCCTTTATGGAACACTGCATGGAATAAATTCATCAGAAAACTTGACATCTAGAAAATATGTGTTCTTACAAAAACCAACAGTGATTGTGCAATTTCATGTTTCTCTCTTTTTGTCTTTTATTTACTTATTCATTCAATAAACTTTACATAAAGGATATCCAGTCTCAAACAGACACTAATATAGAAATAATTAATGATCGAGACTTTCTAGGAATTGTGCTTGTAAATAAATTATTACAATATAGGAGTGTTACTATAAAAATAATTCAAGTATATACATGTTACTGGTAGCACAGTGAGGGGAGTTCTTAATTGTGTCAATATTTAGTGGAAAGAAAGTTGAAAATATCAAGGAAGAAGTTACAGAAGAACTGGATGTTGCAAGAAGCCAAAGAGTTTACAAGAAACAGGCAGCTTTGAGATAATGTAGTGTTCACCTATAGTCATTATTTTAGCTTTAGCATTTAAGACTTTTAAAAATTACTTTCATTTCAGTTGTTGATATGATTTATGCTTATTTTACTATTCGTTGGCTATATTTTGTGAGAATATAAATTATACTTAATTATTAAAATGTGTATTTGTTAAAAATGTAGAAGAGAGGAACAGAAGATATACTGTTCTCTTATTTTGAAATATGTGGCTGTTTTGAGAAAACAAAGAAATTCCTGTCATTTCTGTTATTTTTACTGAATGATTTTTTTCACGAGAATGGTGGACAAATGCTAATGCCCTTTTGAAAGATTATGTTGGTACCTGTTATTATCACTAACTTTATTTTCATAATGAAAAAATACTTTGCACTGTAAAGTATTGAGATAAAATATCTAGAATTTGGAGGGAGAAGAGACAAATACTTGTGTCTTTGAATAAATTATATATTTAAAATTACTCAATAAACATGAAAGTAGAACCTGACCTTCATCTTCTCATTTTAGTGTTTTTAACAATACAAATGTTCATCATATGACTTTCTTTTTTGAAACAGGATATCATTATTTCCTGGAGGGTTTTTTAGATGCACTACTATGTGGAAATAGCTCTGATGCAGGGTAAGTCAATAATTTGTGTGTATCTGTGTATCTTTGTGTGTACACACACACATATATATGTGCACTTTTCTCTCTTTTTATAGGAACTGAAGATAGCAGCCAACTAATTTTATTGACATTAATTTGTTATATGTAAGATTTTTATAAAGTATGAGATTATTTAAATATTAGGCAAGATTTATGTTTTTTAAAACAAGAATACTTTTAGACACATGCACACGTATGTTCACTGCAGCGCTATTCACAAAACAAAGACATGGAACCTCCCTAAATGCCCATCAATGATAGGCTGGATAAAGAAAATGTAGTACACCATAGAATACTTTACAGCCATAAAAAATAATTAGATCATGTCCTTTGCAGGATATGGATGGAACTAGAGGCCCTTATCTGTAGTTAACTATTGCAGGAACAGAAAACTAAGTACCACATGTCCTCACTTATAAGTGGGAGCTAAATGATGAGACCATGTAGACACATAGAGGGGAACAACAGACATAGGGCCTACCAGAGGGTGGAACATGGGAGGAAAGAGAGGATCAGGAGAAATAACTAGTTGGTACTGGCTTCATACCTGGGTGATGAAATAATCTCTTCAAGAAATCCCCATTACACACATTTATCTATATAACAAACCTGTACATGCATGTACCTCTGAACTTCAAACAAAAGTATAAAAAAAGGAGGAAAATCTCTATGAAACATCCACTGTACATAACAGCAAAAATCCAAAAAGGAGTTTATTTTTACTCCATTTTTAGGAGTAAATAATAACAACGCTGTTTCTTTTAAATAGGTATATTGAGCTATAAACACTGGAGACTTCATAATAGTAAAAATGGAGATGTTGAAAATGCAAATTATCAACAAAAAATTATTTTGTAAAATATTATTAGACGTGCTGTACGATATTTTAATGCTGACACCAAGTAATAAGACTATACGCAAAGTTGGGAAATAGATTAGTTACTTATTTATCATACAATACTAGTTACCTATTTATCATACAATATTATAAATATAGTATGGTATCAGAGTAAAAAGTCAGCGGAACGTCTGGTAATACTTTCTTTTGCCCCACTTGCAGCCAATGCCCAGAGGGATATATATGTGTGAAAGCTGGTAGAAATCCCAATTACGGCTACACAAGCTTTGATACCTTCAGTTGGGCTTTTTTGTCCTTGTTCCGACTAATGACTCAGGACTTCTGGGAAAATCTTTATCAACTGGTGAGAAACTAAAGAGTCACATTCTCTACTTAAGTAAAAGAATACAAGAAAACCAATTGAGTTATGAAAAGAAAACCACAGAATAATAGAGTAGAAAGAGCAGAACTTGAAATGAGACCTGAGTTCCTCTATCCTATTGATGATAACACATATTGAGCAGAGTGATGCCAGGGACTGTAGATCTCTCCCATTTCCACTTGGCTCAAAACCTGTTCCCTACCCTTCTCAGGCACAGACTGTCCTAAACAGAAGGCACATTCTCCCTTCTGCCCTATCTGCCCTCTCAAATATTATCCCTCAGGTGGGAGGTAATGAAAATGAAGAAGCGGGCATAGAAAGATAACTTTGGTCTCTTCCTTGACTTTCCTCAAAGGCTCAGCTCTTCAATGGAGGACTCCAAGGTATTTTACTGACTGTTTCATTCTTGGTGAATACAAGAATTCTTCCCTAGGGATCATAATGTGAATGCATAAGCTAGGGGAGAAGTGAAAAACTGAAGTTAAAGAAACAAAGAATCAAAAAAAGTACAGGGTGCTGTGACCAACATGATCACTCTTTATATCTGAGTTTTGCTAGACACACAAGTAAACTGAAAGTCGAAGCCACCACTTAGGGAAATAATATTGAGAAATAATTCTGATATTATTGTTTACAGACACTACGTGCTGCTGGGAAAACGTACATGATATTTTTTGTGCTGGTTATTTTCTTGGGCTCATTCTACCTAATAAATCTGATCCTGGCTGTGGTGGCCATGGCCTATGAGGAGCAGAATCAGGCCACCTTGGAAGAAGCTGAACAGAAAGAGGCTGAATTTCAGCAGATGATTGAACAGCTTAAAAAGCAACAGGAGGCGGCTCAGGTAAAGTTGCTCTGTCTCATGGCACTGTCCTTTTATTGTTGTTCTGAGTGTTACAAAAATATTGAAAAGAAAGTGAATACCCAAGGGCAGGTCATGATATGAGGAATTAGTAAAGATTTCTATATTTTGATCATCTACTTATTTTATTTAGTTTAATTATTTTGTTAACTTATTTTAAGATGTATGTAATATTAACTACAATAGAACTCTCTCATATTATTTTAATCATTGGACGATTCTCCAAGTAATGGGAAAATGTTATTTTGGGGTCTTTTCAAGTGAGAGACATTTATTGAATGAGTAGACTGGCATTAGGAGGAAATTCTCTTTTCTTAGAACAAGAAATTATTGGTTACCATATAAAAAGTTGCTCCTCTAGTTCTTAAACATAGTCTCTTTTGTCTTTACCTAAAAATATGTTGGCTTTTAATGTGGTTGCTTTATTATCTTTATAAGGAAGTGATAAAACAATATAATGGTCTTTGATATAGCAGCATCCAACAGATACATGAATGTCACCAGTCTTACAGAGATCGCTCATCTAAAAGGGATTACTTATCTTTATAGTGAAGTGTTAGTCCTTGCAGTGTGATAAATCATAAAATGCATTTCCTATCACTCTTCATCTTTCTGTTTAGCATACAAACGTATTGCCTTTACTAAAGAAGAAAGCTCTTTCAGAAATATTAATTTACATACGAGAGTAATTAATTTATTGACGTTACCCTGGGAACAATGATAACAATAAAAAAGTGTCAACTTAGTATCAGTACAATCTATAATCAAAAAACATTGTTTTATTCCATGTCCATGTGGCCCTTAAGAACCAGTACTGAGTTCGAAGATGGTGGAAACAGTTTATAGAGAAGTGGATGTCTTATCTTGCTCAGCAGAAACTGTTGATTCTTCCTCTTCCATTCTTCTGGATATTGTGGATGGGTCAGAAAGGGATTTTATTATAATTGACCATAAATCAGATTAACAATATCTTGAGGGTATTAGACAATCCAATTTCAATAACTAGAAAAAGGACCTCAGATTCTTATCCCATTCCCATGCCTTAAGATATGACTTCAGGTAACTCATCAGCTTTTCTTCTATGCTCCAGTTGCTTTTGCAGATAAAAGAAAGCAACACTAATGAAATACCAATTTTCAGAGTAAATCAAATCCCAACAAGTAATGCATTTATGTTCTTGTTGATGCCTGATGGATATTTTTGAATATGTGGTCTGAGGGCATTAACACAGACATAATAAATGTTACCATGGAGAAAACCAAATTATCTCTGAAAGCCTTCATGAGGTGAAAAGAAAAAAAAAAATCTCCTCTTACACTTCCAGAGAATATTCTCTGTAAGATGATCCTCAGTCAGCTCAATCTATTTTTTAAATGCCATGCAAACACTTCAGCCATTTTAAAGAAAGATACAGCCTTTTCAGGTGTTATGCTAAAACTATTTCTTTTCAATGTAGCAGGCAGTGACTGCAACTGCCTCAGAACATTCCAGGGAGCCCAGTGCAGCAGGCAGGCTCTCAGACAGCTCATCTGAAGCCTCTAAGTTGAGTTCCAAGAGTGCCAAGGAAAGGAGAAATCGGAGGAAGAAAAGAAAACAAAAAGAGCAGTCTGGTGGGGAAGAGAAAGATGAGGATGAATTCCATAAATCTGAATCTGAAGACAGCATTAGGAGGAAAGGATTTCGCTTCTCCATTGAAGGAAACAGATTGACATATGAAAAGAGGTACTCTTCCCCACACCAGGTATGGCACTGCTGAGTTTACTGATGTATGGATGAAAATTAAAACATGGGAGAGAGGGGGAGAGTTAAAATAGACTTAAGAATTTTTATCAACTGAATTGACTACTGTCATATTATATTTGAACTTATCCCATCTCCACATAGTTATGTGAAAATTTTACTTCACAGATATGTAAAATCTACAGCTCAGTGTAGTTAAGATAACACCAAGTTGACAATCAGGAGACCTGGATTTTCATTCTGATACTGTCTGCTGATATTCGTCTATAAATGATGACATTTAATCTTTCTGATCCTCAGCACTTTCAAGAAAAAGAATGTGGAACTGGGGATAGCTGATCAGAAATGTCCTTAGGCTGCTTTATGATTTTGTGTTGCTTTTCCTCATAACTTCTTTATGAGTTATCGTGCATGTTTCTGAAAACATTAGTCAGGTATACTTGATAGAAAGGCACATGACTCTGACTTCAGAAGAATGAACTTCAAGTTCCAACAATACAATGCCTTATAGGTGAAACAGAAATAATAATTAAAGTGATTTTAGAAAGGTGGACTAAAATAAATCGTGAGGAGTGTTGAAAGTTTTTGAAAGGAAAGATCAATGAAAACTAAAGTGCCTTGTTAAGGTCATGCTGCCAGTGTTGACTGAATGTTTACCACATCCATTGCCATATACTGAGGATGTTTCCCTTTGAACTTAACGAATGGTGGTTCATGGAGTTTGTGTGTGTGTGTGTGTGTGTGTGTGTGTGTGTGTGTGTGTGTGTGTATGTTTTCAATATGTTAAGTTTGCGATCTATCTCCTTATTCTTTAATCTTAAGAGAGAGAAACCTTCTTTTACAAAACTATTTTAATTTAATGTAAACACACATAAAATGAGAATGATAACCAAAAGGAATGAGTCATATTCTGTTACGAATGCTGAAATTTCCTTCCACTTAATCTTGCAAAATGAAATTACATCCAAAGGGCCCTATTAATATGACTTTATTTGTCTGTTGTTTCAAACTCCTAGTCTTTGTTGAGCATCCGTGGCTCCCTATTCTCACCAAGGCGAAATAGCAGAACAAGCCTTTTCAGCTTTAGGGGACGAGCAAAGGATGTGGGATCTGAGAATGACTTTGCAGATGATGAGCACAGCACCTTTGAGGATAACGAGAGCCGTAGAGATTCCTTGTTTGTGCCCCGACGACACGGAGAGCGACGCAACAGCAACCTGAGTCAGACCAGTAGGTCATCCCGGATGCTGGCAGTGTTTCCAGCGAATGGGAAGATGCACAGCACTGTGGATTGCAATGGTGTGGTTTCCTTGGTTGGTGGACCTTCAGTTCCTACATCGCCTGTTGGACAGCTTCTGCCAGAGGTGATAATAGATAAGCCAGCTACTGATGACAATGTAAGGAAGTTTTAAATAGTTCAGGCATGGCTGGCCTATTATTGCTGCACCAGCCAGTGTTTCTACAGAACGGCAACCTTGAGAATGATCCCTGGTTGGTCACGCTGTGAATGCACCTGCATCTTGTAACATATTTAATAGACTAACCAACTAAAACTTAATAAAACCTTAACAGTCTCCTGCACAAACCTGAATGCATTTACTTATTAAAAGTTGTAAGGATTAATTAGACACAATAATTACTACCTCCCATTGGAGGATTTGCTATATACCCACACTGAATTTAGATAGCAGAACATCCTCTAAGGCTCTGGAATAAAAGCAAAAGAATGATCCTATGTTTAAGTGTCAAGGGTGTATAATAAATCTTTCCAATGGATTCTTCAATATATTTCTGCTTTAGTTTAGATGTTCAAAAACACTGTGCATAAGTAGATAGCATCATTGTTACCTTAATACTTCTAGTACTCATATTTTTCTTACTAAAAATGCTGATATAGGTCTTCTCAAAATTAATCCAAATGAAGAGACACAAATATATTATTAATACAGACAGATAAAATAATTGTCTGTGTACAAAGGTATGTTATGTAGTTGTGAATGTATGCCCAGATGAGGAATTTCTAAACAGATGCTGCCTCTTCTTAGACTGTTTACTCACTTGGAAATATATCAGCATGAAGAGGCATGACTAAGTCAGAATTAGATGACTTATTGCTTTGGTACCCTGGATGAAACTGTTGTCCATGCAGCATGTGTGTGTTCCTTTTAACATAGAGTTTGTGTTGTCAATGACCATCTACATCTTGTGTCCAGAAAATGAGATGGCAGCTAAGTGTTTTGCAATCGTTGATACTTTCTCAAAATTAAATGGCTACCTTCTCAAAAATCAAGTGCCTTGATCACGTGTACAACTTTTAAGTTATTAGGTTTTTACTATTAGTTCAGAAATAAGAGTAATAACTGTTAAATATGTCTCTCAAGAGTTTTATTGACTATATTAAAATTATTTTATATTTTAAAAAATTATGAAATCAGGGGGTTAAAATATCGGCTTTTGCTGTATGACTAAATGGTTAACAGTTTGAACATCCCAGGCTAATGATACAATAAGTCGGAAATATCTGCCATCACCAATTGAATATGAAAGTGCATGATGCATGTGTTTCATGAAATTCACTGTGTCACCATTTGGTTGCTTGCTTGTCATATTGCTCAAATTAATCATTTAATGCATTAGCAATTTTTTTGTACAGGGAACAACCACTGAAACTGAAATGAGAAAGAGAAGGTCAAGTTCTTTCCATGTTTCCATGGACTTTCTAGAAGATCCTTCCCAAAGACAACGAGCAATGAGCATAGCCAGCATTCTAACAAATACAGTAGAAGGTTGGTGACAAATTCCATTTTCGTTTCAATTATTTTCACCAAACTTACATTATCTCATTTCAAACAAACGTATTTGTAAGTTTGGAATAGTGCATTCTAATAAGGAAACAATAGGTCTAATTCAAGAGCTGTTATTTGCTATATGTACTCATATTCTAGAAGCCTTAACAGTTTATTTTAAACTCAGTGGTATTGGGACTAAGAATGATTTCCTAACTGTGTGACATCTCTTTGAAAATGCAGAATAAAGCATTTCTTTAGTCATAGTGACCCTCTTTTTGTTCGATTAGTTTAAAACTTCAGCAGTACTGCCCTTTTCAGCCTCATTCTAAGTACTCTCAAGATTGTAGGGGAAGAGCAGGTCGTTTTCACAAAATAAAAACAAATTAAAAAGATGATTCTTGGGTCTCATCGATCCCTATTTTAACTCTCATAGTCTGAGGTTGACAATGTAGAGTCATTCACATAGGGTTGCATGCAATATCTGCACTACCCTAAACCATGTTCCCATCGAGACTTCCCGTGAAAGAGCACTCACTTAACTGGAGGCTAAGCGCTGAGCCACAGTGTCAGTGCATAAGACAAAAAACTAGCCATTTGTTACCTGTGCTCTATGTGTGTGTCTGATGAAATATCCTTGGAGGTTTAGAGTAAATTCTGTGATTTTTTTTTAACAAGTACAAAAAGTGTTGACTCTGTAACAAAAAAGTGCTGATTACTGAAAATAAGTTTAATGGGTATGAAATAAATGTCTTGTGTATAAAATACATCTTTTGGTGGTTCTTATTTTTTTTTTAATCTAGAACTTGAAGAATCAAGGCAGAAATGCCCACCCTGCTGGTATAAATTTTCCAACATATTCTTAATCTGGGACTGTTCTCCATATTGGTTAAAAGTGAAGCATGTTGTCAACCTGGTTGTGATGGATCCATTTGTTGACCTGGCCATCACTATTTGTATTGTCTTAAACACTCTTTTCATGGCCATGGAGCACTATCCAATGACGGACCATTTCAACAATGTACTTACAGTAGGAAACCTGGTAAGCATATTGGAAGGTGAATGTGTTTAGTCTTCAAATTTTCTGCTTGAGAAACTGTTTACATTTAATTGTATATAGCAGTCTTTCAACCATCCTTCACGCTCCTGGCCCCTGCAAAAATGGGAATTATATTTAGCTGGCTATACTCTACTTTTTGCCAAAAGTAATGACCCTTAATGTGCTCACAACAACTGAGAAAGGCATAAGTCTACAGTACTACTTGAAAAGTCAACAGTAATATTTATAACTTTTTCAAGATCCGGAAGTAGCTCATAGTTTAAGAACATACTTTTTGAGTTATTATAATTTCCCTTACTATAGAAGGCTAAAATAAACTTGTGAATCTCTTTTATCCTTCTTAGTCAACATCGTTGCAAGAAATAATTTAACAACTCAAAAATGTCTCCAGCTTTTCTTCTTCCAGGATCTAGGTAGTACATATATTGTTTTATCCATCTATTCTATATCAAAACATGAACTATTAAAAACCTCCAGTACATTTTGTGTATTGTATGATTACAAAGGTCATTTTTAGTAAAGTTTTCCACTTGATTTTTTCTTTTTGTGATTTAAAAACATAAATTATTAAAATGTTTGCCAGTCAACTCAACTTAGGAGTATTAACTTTGATTTGCTGAAAGAAATAGCTATCTAAAGTAATGTATGCATTTTCTGTAATATTTGATTTGAAGTTTAGGATTTTTGGTGGCGGAAAGCAGAAACATTATGCATAACAACCTGCATTTTATGAGTATATCTTTGAAACTCTACTATTTATACTACAGAAATAAATTTATTTTTTCATGTGCATAACAAAGAATGATAATAGTAATGCACCTAGCATAATAGTAGATAAAAATGTATGACTCTGAGTTGAGGGAAATAGGAGTAAGCTTATAGACAAATAAAACTGCTCATGGGCAAAATGCTGTCAGTACTTGTGTTATATGAAGTCTGGAGAAAAGGCAGTTTGGTATAATGGAAAGAGCACTGTTAGGAATAGATGACATGTACTCAAATCCTAGTTTTGCCATTTGCTTTTTGTCTGCTATCTATCAAGCAAGTCATTTCACCCGTCTGAAGACCTTATTTTCCTTATCTGTAAAGTAATAATTGTATCTGAATTATCTCCTGTGTGTTTCCATAGGGATATAATTAAATAATGTAGATGAGAGTCTTTCATCAACTATAAATTGCCATACAAATTTAAATTAGTAATAAAATCATTATGGGAAAATAGCATAAGCATTATGTTTTAAAAGCAAATCTCATGTCATGTATGTTATCATTATCTGGTGGGATTAGAGTAATTTTGTTTTGATCTTAGGTTTTCACTGGGATCTTTACAGCAGAAATGTTTCTGAAAATTATTGCCATGGACCCTTACTATTATTTCCAAGAAGGCTGGAATATCTTTGATGGTTTTATTGTGACGCTTAGCCTCGTAGAACTTGGACTCGCCAATGTGGAAGGATTATCTGTTCTCCGTTCATTTCGATTGGTAAAAAAAAAAAAAAAAAAAAAAAAAAGCACCAAATGCAAAAACCTTTCTAACAGTCAGGGTTCTTGCATAGCAATGTCAGGTTTTCACCACACAACCATTAGCATTGTAAGTTTTTGTGTAACATTTGCATTGTCAGAACTGTTCCTACATGCCAAAAAAATTCTCAATTATTTACAAAAAACCTTATTTTAAAGAACATAATTACATAAAGAGTAATGTATTACTCAGTTGCTATTTTCACTAAGTTTTGCTTCTAGTGCCTACTACCGTTAATACCTAAGAAAATACTTTTAATGAAAATGTATAACCTTTTAATAGTAACTTGAAAATATATACAGCCCTTTGTAGCAGTAGATGAAAATCAGATGTAAAAGATGCATATAGAAACTTTTTCCAAATCTGTCTCTGAAAAATATGCGCCTTGCAAAAGTCAAAGGAGAGAAAGTCTGTATGATTACTAAACATGCCCATTAATTCACACATATATCTTTACAGGTCAGGAAAATATTCATAGAATCATGGGAACTATTCCAATTTTTCAGTGCAGGTGCATGTAGCTACATCAATACCCCTAAGGAGCATTAATGAATAATGAACATTTTTCTCTACTTATATAGGACTCAGTATGATGTTAGTTTGCACACTATTGGCAAATGAATAACTTTCAGCAGAGGTCTTTCAGATTCAGATGTTAATATTATAATGTCTGGCCTTAGAACCACCTTTGTAAAACAAATTAAAAACAGTTGGACTCCAAGTACTCACTAAAAATTCACTATCAAAGGCCTTGGTGGCTCATGCCTATAATCCTAGCACTTTGGGAGGCCGAGGCAGGTGGCTCACTTGAGGTCAGGAGTTCAAGAGCAGCCTGACAAACACAGTGAAATTGTCTCTACTAAAATATGTATGTGTTTATATATATATATATATATATATACACACACTCACACACACTCTATATATGTATACACACATATATACAATGTGTGTGTGTGTGTATGTGTGTGTGTGTAATAGATATTATTAATATAATTAATGAAGTGTGGTGGCATGTGCCTGTAGTCCCAGCTACTCAGGAGGCTGAGGCAGGAGGATCACTTGAACCTGGGAGGCAGAGGTTGCAGTGACAAAAGAAAAAAAAAAAGGAAAGGAAAGAAAAAAAAATTCACTGTCAGAGAAAATTATCTACATGGTTAAAATAGGGAAAAACACAGCTTTTCCTATGGAGTCCAAAAATTAGCCATAGCCTGAGAGGGTTAGGGCAGATCAGATGTTGTAAGATACTGAATTCTAATGACCTTTTCTAGGTAAAGTCAATACATACAATACTTTTAAGGATCATAAAAAATATATATATTTTTTATTTTCCAGCTGCGAGTTTTCAAGTTGGCAAAATCTTGGCCAACATTAAATATGCTAATAAAGATCATCGGCAATTCCGTGGGAGCTCTGGGAAATTTAACCCTTGTGTTGGCCATCATTGTCTTCATTTTTGCTGTGGTCGGCATGCAGCTCTTTGGCAAAAGCTACAAAGATTGTGTCTGCAAGATCGCCAGTGATTGTCAGCTCCCACGCTGGCACATGAACGACTTCTTCCACTCCTTCCTGATTGTGTTCCGCGTGCTGTGTGGGGAGTGGATAGAGACCATGTGGGATTGTATGGAGGTCGCTGGCCAAGCCATGTGCCTTACTGTCTTCATGATGGTCATGGTGATTGGAAACCTAGTGGTATGTACCCACTTAAGATATGTATGTCAGAAATACATTAAGAGCATAATGGAATGGTGACCATTCTGTCTAAAAGAAAAACTATGATTATTAGTTTAAAAGTCCATTACCTTGGATATATTATCGCTTTAACAACACAGCAATATAGCAGTGGCCCTACATTTTTTATACCGAATTCCATTGTGTCAGTCACTTCATTACATTTTTAATGTGAATTACAATAGAGTATCATATTGAAGACCTAAAAGGATGTGCTGGGACAATTTTATAAATTCAGAGCCAAGGAAGATTGAATTCTAAATATGATAGAGAAAGTGCAACATTACCATCCAGACTAGGACTAAAAAATGGTGAAGTTAAGTGTTCATAATGATTGTGCCATTTCTTTCCCCCATTGTAGCATATAATACTCAATCACCTTATGTGATCGAGGGCCTAGCCATCAATCAGATGGACTGTGGCAGATGCACTAGTCAACCTGAGTTTGTCAGTTCTCAAATGGCTAATGATGCCTGAGATTATCCTAATGGAGTAACTGAACAGTCTTTGTCTCTCTTAAATTTGGACTGTTACTGTTTATAGTATAGAAACAGATAAAATATTCCAAAGGTATGTACATTCCTGTGCCAGTCTCAGGGAAATATGAGATATTATTCATAAGCCTCTCTACTTAGTCAACAATGTAGTAGGAAAAATATAATAGGTTAAGAAAACAAGTGTCAATGCCTATGTTAAGCTCCTAATCTTTATTCTGGGTCATAATTGTTATTTTTCAATTAGCATCCAATTTAATATATTTGTTTATCAAAACATTATATAATGCGTTTTAATTCATAATTGGAAACATTAATGATTTTTAAGAATTCTCGCATAGTGCATTTAAAAATCTGTTTTCTTTTACTCATACAATTTTAGAGTTAGGAAAACCTTAGATTAGCTCATTCAATTTCACTTAACAAATGGGATAAGTTGAGAGCAATAAAAATTGTGTCTTTGTCCAAGGATGTGCTATTGAGCCAGTCACAAATTCAGGTCACCCAATTTCTAATCACTATGCTGTGGTGTTTCCTTCTCATCAAGTTTTAGAACTTAGAGTTTCTTCCACACTTAAAAAAAAAATAAGTTATTGTAATCTGCTCTTCTTTACATTGGCATAAAATTATAATCATGTTTTTGTTGTTTTTAAGGTCCTGAATCTCTTTCTGGCCTTGCTTCTGAGCTCGTTTAGTGCAGACAACCTTGCAGCCACTGATGATGATAATGAAATGAACAATCTCCAAATTGCTGTGGATAGGATGCAGAAAGGAGTAGCTTATGTGAAAAGAAAAATATATGAATTTATTCAACAGTCCTTCGTTAGAAAGCAAAAGATTTTAGATGAAATTAAACCACTCGATGATCTAAATAACAAGAAAGACAGTTGTATGTCCAATCATACAACAGAAATTGGGAAAGATCTTGACTATCTTAAAGATGTAAATGGAACTACAAGTGGTATAGGAACTGGCAGCAGTGTTGAAAAGTACATTATTGATGAAAGTGATTACATGTCATTCATAAACAATCCCAGTCTTACTGTGACGGTACCAATTGCTGTAGGAGAGTCTGACTTTGAAAATTTAAACACGGAAGACTTTAGTAGTGAATCAGATCTGGAAGAAAGCAAAGAGGTAAGATTCTATAGGTGTGGGAAGGTATGAATACATATATGTATATACATATACACACGTACAGGTGATCTTCAACTTAATGATGGTTTTACTTATGTTTTTTTTTTACATTATGATAATGCAAAAGCAATACCCATTCAGTAAAAACCATGCTTCAAATTTTGAATTTTGATCTTTTCCCAGGCTAGCAATTTGTGGTACAATATACTGTGGTTATGCTGGGCAGTGGCAACAAGCTGCAGTTCCCAGTCAACCATGTGATTACAAGGGTAAACAACCAATATTTACTGTACACAGTAAATTATATAAGGTATCCAACAGTTTATTATAAATTATTGTTTCCTTTAGATGATTTTTGTCCAATTGTAGGCTGATATAAATGTTCTGAGCCTGTTTATGGCACACTAGGGTGAGCTATAAAGTTTTGTAATTAGGTGTATTAAATTTGTTTTGATGTATAATATTTTCAACTTACAATGAGTTTATTAGGAGATAATCTCATTGTAAACTGGGAACATTTACAATACATGTATTATATTGCCTATATTTATTATTATATATTTTCGATATAGGTATTTTTGACATCATGTAAAATTTTGTTTCACTGAGGAACAAAAGATTTAACTCAAGAAAATCACTGATATATTGAAGGGTAGTATAGTATATGTGTGAGTTTTCTCATCTTTAGTAATGGATATTTGCTAGATGAATGAATAAAGGATCCGACAAATGGATAAACATAATCAGATTTAATCCCTATGACAACCTGAAAAGAAATGAGTTACTACGCTAACTTTTCAGATAAGAAAATTAGCTTAGGGAGCATCAGGTCACATAACTAGTGAGGGGAGTGCCGAGATTTGAACTTAGAGCCCTTGTTCACAAGTTCTCTTTATTATTTGTTGCATCACATTGGCTCATGTACATTGAAGAGAACTTAACAACAAGAAATATTTTTATAGCTCCTCCAACTAAAATTACATTGCCCTGTGCATTAGTCTGCTTGGGCTGCCATAACACTATACCGTAACTGGATGGCTTAAATAACCAAAATTTATTTTCTCACAGCCTAGATACTGGTAAGCCCACATTGAAGATACCAGCAGAGTTAATGTCTAGTGAGGGTTTCCTCCTTGAATTGCAGATGGCCACCTTCTTGCTGCATCCTCACATGGCCTGTCCTCAATGCATGTACATGGAGAGAGAGAGAACTCTGGTGTCTATTCTTCTTCTTATAAGTGCATCAACCATATCAGAATAAAATCCAACCCTTATGGCCTCATTTAACCTTTATCATCACCTCAGAGACCCTGTCTCCAAGTACAGTCATATTGAGGGGTAGAGCTTCAACATATAAATTTTGTGGGAGCAAAATTTAATTGACAGCAACCTACTTTAAAAATATTAAATGTCTAATGGATATGTCAGATAATTAAAAAGAAGTTTAGGACAGGCCGGGCATGGTGGCTCACACCTATAATCCAAGCACATTGGAGGCCAGGAGTTCAAGACCAGCCTGACCAACATGGTGAAACCCCTTAAAAAAAAAAAGTTTAGAACAAAGCACCCTTACTTCCCATTTAGTGTTTGGAAATCTCAAAAACAGCAGGGTGTCCTCCTTTTAGGCTGTATCTTCTAAGTATTTTAAAGGATTGAATACATCAAAGACATTTTATTAGAGATAGAATTCTAATAGATATCACGATGTCCATTGCATTTTGATAGTTTTCCATGGAAGATACCAAAGGTATGTGACATACTTTTGATATATTAAATATGTCCCCTAAAAAATGCTTCAAGTATTTATAATGAGTCTCTGAATAATCTAGGTCATCCTCCACCATTAGGAGTAGGGGGCTAATATTGGAGCTGGAAGCAGCTCCCTTGATCCTATCATGAGAGCTGCTTAGCTAGTTCAGATTTGTGTAATGAGAGAAGGGAAATGAATACAGTGCAGAGATGTAATCATAGATAGATTCTGTCACATTTCCATGTCTGTGGAAGTGGATTAAGAACAAAACAAATAATAGGCTGTTTTTATAAAATATTGTGAACTATTTTACAGAATTTTAAATTTGGATATTATTTCGGTTCAAACTTTATCTGGGTTTTCCTAAGGAATCAGAAGGAGGCCAGTTTTTTGAAAAACTGTTGTCTTTCTATTTATGAAATTGATTCTGAACTTCTGTTAAAATAAATTTAGTAATATTCTAGTCTGGTTTCCTTTGTCTTGAATCTTTAGACCTATGTTTAGCATTTGATGAAGACTGACGGATACTATATGCTAACTGTTATATTAAAAAGGTAAAAGACTATTGTATTACAAAGACCATCCATAACAAATACATTTTCTGTAAAAATTTGACATGATTCATACTCTTACTGTTTTTGCATATTAGGGCTAAAAGAAACACTAACCTTTTTATAAAGTGACTACTGAAGCACTAGAGGCAGTTTTGTTTCTATATACTTTGTGACATTTAATATCTTGGAACATTGCATTAATTGAAATTTTAAATGTTAGGGTAATAGAAACTTTAGAGATAATTTTATGCAGTGTTTCTCAAATTGTGAGTCATGGTTTAGTTGGACTTGAGAAACCCCTTTAATAGGCCAGCAGTTTTTTTTTTTTCACTTTAATGAAATAGTGATCTGCCCACCTTGGCCTCCCAAAATGTTGAGATTATAGGGGTAAGCCATTTCACTTGGCCAATGAGATAGAATAGAATAATGTTAGAGCACATTTCATGTCATAGGGAGAAGTCCTGGTAAATAAAGCTTTTGCCGCCCATGCTGAACTTTAATGTGTTGCTTGTCTAATTAGAATGCACTCACTCGGTTCATGGGCATAGTTTCTGAAGTTCAGGAGTTCTCAAGCTTCAAACACACTGTTTCAGCTTTCTGAAGGTAGTGATAATGAAAACTTCCCAACCCTAGGCAGAACAGATTGCTTTCTTTTTTGGTTCCCAGAGATATAAGGCATAGAGCATAGTAATAAATAATGCATCTTCTTGGCTCATGCATCTTACAAAGTACTACCGTATTTTAGGATAGCTACTTATATGCATGCATGTCTTTTCTTTTATGTGGTGACCTACTTAAACATGTTTGGTACAAAGTAGACACTCAGATCAAACTTTTCCAGCTCATTCAAATCTTCTTAATAAAACCATTTTGAAGGGCTCTCTGAATTGAGCATACTTGAGATTATCATTTTAATTCAAATTATTTTGAACCAAATTTTTCTCTAGATTCAAGATTCACTTGAGTTAGAGTTTATTGTTTTTGTTTTTGTTAGCCATGTTACCTTGTCACTTTACACTAGACTTCTAAGAAAGGAATAATCTCTCGTCTTTCCCACGTGAATTGCTGCTGAAATGCTGTTGTATTTCATCCAGATGAAATTTTTAAATTAAATATTGAAACTTCTATTCATCTCCTAATAATACATCTCAATTTATTTTATTCATTTTTGAATTTGGCTTTCTTTTTATATTCTTTTATAGATTACCATATTGTATAAAATTTCCTGGCACTTTTACTTCACGATTTCTTTCTTCTTTGTCAGAAATAAATCCATTCAATATTGTTTCCCTTCATTGCTTCATCAGTCTCATATTATACTGTGTTCGTCAAAGTAAGGCACAAATTATGAGATACTCTGCTTTTAGAGGAATTAAGCTGACAGCAGATGCCTCAGTAGATGAAGAGTCTTTGTTCTACATTAGGAATGCCGCCTGTAGTATATTCAAGTTATCTCATGATTTTGATTATTTTTGTTTTAGTCTTTATTCTTTTTGCCTATTTTCATTTATTTAGCAGCTACCATATGCCAGGAAGACTAGATAATGGAGTATACTAATAAGCTATAAGGCATGATTGTGTGTGTGTGTGTGTGTGTGTGTGTGTATGTGTGACTTTCAACCTGTAAGTATGAACTTGCATATTGACACGTTACTGATGCAGAAATGTTACATTTCATGGCCTCTATTAGACTAGTTTCATTTGAACATGTTATTGAACATTGGTTTTTAGACCTGTGAGGCCGCAGGTACAATGTTGTTGGTAAATGATTATACTCTGGAGCCAGATGCTACTGGGTTATATAATTTCATTTTAGCCACTTACTGTGTGACTTTACCTATCTAATCATCAGTTTCTTCATCTCAAAAATGTGCATAATGTTACTGACTGTGTTTTGGGGGCAGAGCATCAAACGAGATAATAAATGACAGTGCCTAATATAGAATATTTGATAAGTAATCATTATTATTATTACCAGTTGCATTCCACACTGTTCCAGTAAGTTTTCTTACAAGAATTACTACTAGTAACATATTCCACTATTTGTCTTTTTTGTTTTTTTTTTTGCCTTTTTCCCTCTGTAACAAATTGTTTTATAAGTTTACCTGGGGATGGTAATACATTTTATATTTTCTGCTTATTTTTAATTGTTTTGATTGCATTCTTGATATGGTAAGCTCCTTAAAATATTTAAGAAAATTATTTTTCTAAAGGACATTTCAAACAGGAAATGCAAACATGCAGAAACCTAAATACAGGAAGCCAGAGGGTGTATTTGGAGACAACTAGTAGTTTGGAATTCCTGGGGCATACAATCACAGAAGCTGAGGATGAGATATAGGTAAAGAGTCTCAGTTTCCAGGAAGCAAGAATAGACTGGCATGAAGAGATGTAGTGAGCTGGAAGCTCATATTTATTTTGCCTCTGACAACTATGGTTTACTCACACGTAACTGTCCTCCATTCCAGAAGAAAATTAAGGCTGTTTTTTCTGCACCTTCCTCCTATGTCTCCAAAAGGAAAAAAAAAGGAATAGCATAAGTCACATTTTATAATCTCTTTAAGTTCTAAGGGACTTCAACCTTCAAAAGTACATTCAAGTACTTTGAGGAATTGTTTTTTAAAACCTCAGAAAATTTCTTGACTCATGCAATAGTAGGAATAATGATAAGCTAGAAATATGGATTTCTATCGAACATTAATAATAAAGAATGGTGACTTAGACAGAGCTGGAAGAGCTTTGAGTGCTGGGCAAAACAGCCAAGGCTATGCAAAAAACAGTACAAAGTCTTACCTCCCCAAATAGAAAGTAAATTTATTTTGGTTATGGATAGTATTTTTATAGCACTTTTATCCTCTGAAGCACCTATCACAATGCTGGGTAGATAACAGTTGCCCAACAATTTTTTGAGTTTTGGTTGATTTACATGGATACTGGATTAAGAGCCTATAAGCCTTAACTCGACTATGAGCAAATCGCTAAATCTATATTACTCAGTTTCCTAATTTATTAAATGAGGTATCTGTCCTGTGATGCTTATAGAAATGTTAGGAAGATCTAAAAGCTGTTTGGAAGTTAAAAGTGTTCAAAAATGTAAGGTGATGTCAAGAAAATTACTACTGTAATTCCATTTAAATAAAAAAATTTAAATGAATTGAGTTATTAAAGTTATACCCTTGGGAGTAAAAATGGCACATTACTAAAGTAATTATAAAAGAAATACACTTGTTTGTGATGAATGAGCTCTAGAATAATGAGTAAAAATGTCACTTAGGTCCTTGTAATTCAGGTTATGTTGATAACAGCTATTGTTTAAACATTCACCATGGACAAAGCACTATTGCAGGACATGTATTGTCTCATTCGGTCTTTATGCTCTAAGACACACTGTGATTCCAGCCTTTCAGATGAGAAAAATAAACATATTTTGAACAAAGCAAAACTTGCCAAAGTTACACAAATAGATTTGTCCTGGACTAGAATCTAGGCAGTCTGCTACATAGTCGTGCTCTTAACCACGACGCTAAACCTTCTTAATAGTGTTTGAAAATGTACTTTCTTTCACAAAGTTCTAAAATAAATAATACTATTTGTTGAAGAACTAGGTGCAGGTGTCAACTATAGATTTGATGTTAACTTCCAATCATTGCACACTGGGCACAGGTTAACAGCATAGTCGGCAGTGTTTCGGAGTCCCCCTGCTTCGTCTTGAAAGGTCCTGCTCCTCCAGTACTCACCTGCACTTTAGGCTGATCTCCTTCTGCATCCCACACTGACATGTGCCTGTCTAATTCTACTTACAGAGCACTTAGTCTCCCAGAGGGTGGTAGTTGTGCTTAAGGAGTTTGAGTTTAAAGCTGCTAGAAGAGTCTTTCACATCATTAGGAAGAACTTCCATGATGCGTCATTAGTTTATAAGGTCTTTGAGAACAGGAAAAACACTAACCCTGTCTTCCTTATGTCCACAGCACATACAACATATTTATTAAATGAATGAATAAATAGGTAATGGGCAGTTACTTCTAGATTTCCATTTTTTCTCCCAACTGTATCACCTATATACATATATATTTTAAATTTACTTGCTGCTTTGCTAATATTTTTCCACTGAATACTTTTATCCTTACCTTATATGGGTTAAGGAACATATGATAATCTCCAACCTAAGTATATACTCTCTAAGAGATGGCAGCTACTCTCCATGAATGGTACTATCCATGGAACCCAAGCACCTTCTCCCTTACTTCTAATTGATTACCAGGGACTGCCAAGGCTACCTATCTTTGTCTACATCTCTGCATCTCCATGACCTTTAGCCAGTATCAGACCTCTATCATCTTCCAGTTTTACTGCTACAGCTTCCAAATGGGTATCCACTCACTAGTATAGTCTTGACAAAGCAACAGATGGTCGTTCTAAAATGCAAATCTGGTAAGTTCTCTCCTCTCTAAACTTCCAGGAGTTGCCCGTTGCTCAAAGTATCGAGTCTATACTACTTAACATGGCTACAAGTACCTGCAAAACCTACCATCACTGACCCCGTTAGTCTCCTGGAATAGTACACCTCACACTTCCCCAGCCAGCTGTACTAATCTTTCATTCAATGGAATTCCCTATCCTTTATCAGTTCTCACCTTTATACCTCTTCTCTCTCCCAGGAATACTCTTATTCCATCCTGTTTCACCTGACTCACCTCCACCTACCACATCCTTCTTGTCCCAAATGTCACTTTATTATACCCTGCCCTTCCTAGACTAAGCTAGGTGGTGCTCTTAATATACCCTATACTACTCCTTCATAGTGTGCGGCAATTGCTTCTCTGTATCTTCCATCTGATTGTGAACAGATGAGGGCAGGTACTGAGTCTATTTTATTTTTTAAGTCCTGGTTTTGATGGCTGGCACATTTTTGGTAGTCAAAAAGGTCAAATATCAGTAATTACGCCTATTACAAACAATACAATACTGTGATGAAAATTGTTACCATTTATCAAGTAAGCACACGCCAAACATTTTTCAAGTGTTATTTTGTTCAGTCCTTATAACAAGGATGTCAAGTAAGAATCATTTTGCCCAGCGCAGTGGCTCACACCTATAATCCCAGCACTTTGGGAGGCCGAGATGGGTGGATCACGAGGTCAAGAGATCGAGACCATCCTGGTCAACATGGTGAAACCCCGTCTTTACTAAAAATACAAAAATTAGCTGGGCATGGTGGTGCATGCCTGTAGTCCCAGCTACTCGGGAGGCTGAGGCAGGAGAATTGCCTGAACCCAGGAGGCGGAGGTTGCAGTGAGCCGAGATCGCGCCATTGCGCTCCAGCCTAGGTAACAAGAGAGAAACTCCGTCTCAAAAAAAAAAAAAAAAAATCATTTTACAAATTAGAAACCTAAAGCCTAAGGAGGTTGAGATAATTGGCTGAAGTCCATAAAACCAGTGATTGTGATTCAAACTCAAATTTCTCTGATCCTCAGAACAGTAGTACTTTTAACCTTTTCATTATATAGATATACAGTTTATTTGCAAAGTAGACACATTATGTTGTGATTTAACATTAAAAATCAATGTCAAAATAACATAGAAACGCTGTGCTGGATTTGAAAATTACTCACATAATTTGCATTTTGGTTTCGAGCTTGGAGATTATAAATGCAATTTTTCAGAATTTTTTTGTTTTCTTTACAATTTTTTTTTTTTTTTTTTTTTTTTTTTTTTTTTTTTTTTTTTGAGACGGAGTTTCACTCTTGTTACCCAGGCTGGAGTGCAATGGCGCGATCTCGGCTCACCGCAACCTCCACTCCTGGGTTCAGGCAATTCTCCTGCCTCAGCCTCCTGAGTAGCTGGGATTACAGGCATGCGCCACCATGCCCAGCTAATTTTTTTGTATTTTTAGTAGAGACGGGGTTTCACCATGTTGACCAGGATAGTCTCGATCTCTTGACCTCGTGATCCAGCCACCTCGGCCTCCCAAAGTGCTGGGATTACAGGCTTGAGCCACTGCGCCCGGCTCTTTCCAACCTTTTTACCGTTACCACGATTTTCTATTGACTCAATATTACTGAAATATGTTTCTTTTGTTCCTTTTTATCTAATCATTGATACAGAAATTTATGTTTGACATATCAAAAGCAAAATTCAGAGTAGCATATTAAAGCCATATTCCTCTGCCTTCACTTTTATACGGAGCAAGTGTTTGACTAATGAATAGAAACAATTAAAATTTTATAAATATGAATAATGCACTGAAGATTGTCCTTTCAACATACAGCTTGAGGAAAAAATCAACTGGGAATAATGTGGGAATTATTGAGTGAATATTTGGGTTTACTGTGGGTTTAATATTTGGGTTTAATATTTAGCTGCCCTGTGGAAATGTTGAGTCTCATTACAGTGTCTTTTCCATTGATATTACATTGTTCCTTTGTTGACAGTCTTTAATAGGGATCATTTTAATTTTTAATATGCATACTGTAGAACAGAAATATTTACTAGTGAACATTGTACACAATGAAATATTAATACTAATATTTCTGAGGTTGTAGAGCACCTCATTTAAGCATGACTTAGGAGATATATATGTCATAATTGTAAAACACCCAATACCAGTCCAGCTTTAAAAATAAGTACTTTAGGTAATATTTTTCATTTGTTACATTTAAAAATATGCGTGTGTGTATATACACACATATATACATATACAAATATGTATACATCACATGACCACATATTAAGTATGCTTTTGACCCTTAAATTCCGGATTTATTTATTTATATTACTTACTATAAATTGAATGCCTACTAAACTCTATAAATATGCTCCCTATAACAAATCAAGTCTAAAACTAAAAACATAAATGTTTTAGGATCATCAAGTCAGAGAACAAGAAAGAAAAAAAGCATTTAATCATTTACTGACAGCATTTGTAGAGAGTTTTATTTGGCTTGCTTTGTTTTGCCTCACCCTCAAGGTCAAAATCATTTGCTGTAGTAAAGAACATTTTTAAAGAGCAAGAAATTTGCATAAATCCACTGAGGAAGGAAAATGCTCTTACCATCAGTGTTGTAGTTATTAAGTAGTTATTGAATGCCCTGGTGTACAAGGCAAAGTGGATGCTTCCGAAATAATGTGGTCTCTGCATTCTCTCAGCTCACATATTAAGTCAGCCTGCTAAAAATATATGGATGATACGAGTCAGTATTTAAGTGTATAATTTTGCTATTAAGATACATGTGTGAAATTATGTATATTTTCAAATGAACTAGCCTATTTCAAAATTGGTCAATTTAAGGTTGATTCATGGTTCAATAAATATTAAAATGGATTTTAAGAAATATTCCATTAATCTCATAAACAGTGAGAATCAATTGCTTTATTAGTGAATAGTGAATTTCATAATGAAATTAAATTTCAATCTAAGAACAAAACAGGAAAAATTAATTGGCCTTATTGATTTTTAAATCAATAAAAAACTGAGAATATTTTGGTTTTGCCATTATATTTCTTTAGTATTTTATCTGAAGTCATATTTCATGTGCTAACATAAAGGTGGACTCTTCCCACTCATCTAAAGAGCTTTTCCTTCCCTTTTTGAGTGTTTAGTAATAACAGTGTTATTATTCCAATCAAATAAAGAATTGGACCACTTCATCTTTTATCTTAATCATTAGAAGTTTAAGAATATATTGATACAAATATATTGGTTATGAAGGTTTTAATAGAACGTTTTTAGCCTATGATAAAATATTTTAAAAAATAGATGACAACATTTAGAATTTCAATAATATTAATAGCAAAAGTAATTATATTATGACTATATTATCTAAAAAAAATTTACAGAAAATTCCGATTTTCAAGGATTCATGGGATATTTGTATAAATTAACCATATACTACTAGAACTCAAAGGAAAGCTCAATAAATATAAAATAACTGACATAGAGGGTTATCCAGTCACAACAAAGTTAAGCCTCAAGTAAATAATAAACTGATAGAAAGAATTCCAAGCATTTGAAAATTAAATTTTCTCCTAAACAGATATTGAATAAAAGAATAATAAAATACCTAAATAACTGTTTCAAGAATAAGAGCATTTTATTTCAAAATTTCTGGAAGAAGATTAAGTAGTCATTGAATGTCCTAATATTACCAATATGATTAAGCAAGGATGAAAGAACATAACAAATATCTTTGAGAAATTAGAAGGAACAACAACAAAAAAAGAAGATATACATAAAGAGAAAAAATAGTGGATTATCAATGTAGTAGACAATATAGGTATAACAGGTTGTAGTTCTTAGGAAAAAAAATCAGTAAGACACACAAACTTAGGTATATCAGGCAGGATTCTAAGATGACCTCAACAATACTTGCTTTTGTATAATCCCCACTCCATGAATGTGGTTGGAACCTGTGGATATGATATTACTACGTGATTACATTACATTTATGGCAAAAGAGGAATGATGCTGGGTGGGCCTGACCTAATCAGGTGAAATCCTTAAGAGCAGAGTAATTTCTCCTACTATCACATAGAGGAAGCTGAAAAGATATGCTCTAGCTGGCCTAGGAAAAGCAAACACCCACGTTGTAAACTGCATACAGCAGCCATGTGGCCAGGGATTATGGGTGGCCTCTAGTTGCTGAGAGTGGTCTCTGGCCATAAGCTGGCAAAAAAGTAGGAAGCCCAGTCTTATAATTATGAGAAGTGAACTCTGCCAACGACAGTAAACTTGGAAGAAGATCCTGAGACCTAGAAGAGAACTGCATTTCCAGCCAACACCTTGACATCATCCCAGTGAGACCCTGTGAGACCCAATGAGAGAATCCAGCTAGGTAGTGCCAGACTTCTGACCTATAGAAACTGTTAGATGGTGAATGTAAGTTGTTTTAAGATGCCTGGTGCATGGCCATTTGTTACACAGACATGGAAAACTAATACATTTGGCAAATAATACTTGTTAAGAAAACTCAAATGATTTTATACGTATAAAGAGTAATTGTATTGTAATAAGAACACAACAGTCCAATAGAAACATAGGCAAAAGATCAGGTGTAGTGGCTCACTCCTGTAGTCCCAGCACTTTAGGAGGCCAAAGTGGGTGAATTGCTTGAACCCAGGAGTTGAAGATCAGCCTGAGCATCAGACACCGTCTCTACAAAAAAATACAAAAATTAGCCGGGTGTGGTGGCATATACATGTTCATGCCAGGATCTACTTTTCCTTACAATTGGATAAAGCACTTATGTGCAAAGAAGCAATCGTTTATGTGTGGCACTTACATGAAGATGAATTGCTAAGCAACTTTTTGTTCTGCTCGTTACTGACAACCTATACTGATGAAGAGCAAATTTTTATGCTAAGAATCTATTATTTTGTGTGTCTTGATACAGACTAGAAAACCATGTGGGGATCAGATCTAGCAGATAACAATTGCATATTCAGAAAGGTAGATTTGCTATTATAATTCTTTGTACCTGAATGCCTCTCCACACAAATTTATTCACAGGAAATAATATGCTTTCTAGTTCTTAATTTTGGTGAAAATTGTTAAACTTCTCAAATCTCATTCTCTGTTACATGAAGAATGGGTGTCTTACACATGATTGCTTTTCTACAGTGAAGAACAATGGGTGATGACATGTTGTTCACATCGTTTCTATAAAATATATAATGAATTTTATCATGGTCCTGATTGTACCAATCAATATCATTTTTAACATAAGAAGGCATTTATTGAAGTGACAATCTCAGCCTAGGCCTATTACTTTATGGCCAAATGGTGAATCTGTATAATATTGAGAATAAGACATAAGGATTTTTTCAGAAGACCATGTGATAATATGAGCAGTTTGATTAAGAATGTGAATCATGGCTGCCATTAGGTGATTGTCAGAGGAAGAAACCAATGACTTATTCCTGGGGATGAGCACATTTATAGCAAACAACTCTAAACACCTTAATCATGAATCGTAGTAACATGAGTGAAACAACAGGTAGTATTTGCACAAAGGTAACACATTGTTAAAAAAAATACATAAAGTCAAACATTAAAATGCAGAATAACCTCACGACATTATTTCCTTCTAAGGTAAGGTTTCTCTTTCTTTCCTGCTCCTTTTCCTTTACTCTCCTGTTCCTTTTTCCTTCCTCCTCCTCCCTCTTCTTCCCTTCCCTCTGTCCCCTGCTTCTCTAATCCACAGGGCATTGTTTTGCTCAGTACATGTTGCTGATGGTCTTTTGGAACATCATAACTTAGTAATCTCATGTCATGCTTACATTGTAAATTATGGTAAGGAGTTAACATAGACAATGATTTTCTTATTTCTTCCTCTTACTCAATCTCTTTTTCTCTAAAGAACAAAACCTCTACCTCAAGAAGAATACAGAATAAATTTATCATAATAATCCTTTCTTGGCAGGCCACTTATTACCAGAATTAAAGGACTTCACTTTCTATGTCTATCTCACTTACAGAAACTGAATGAAAGCAGCAGCTCGTCAGAAGGTAGCACTGTGGACATTGGCGCACCTGCAGAAGAACAGCCTGTAGTGGAACCTGAAGAAACCCTGGAACCTGAAGCCTGTTTCACTGAAGGTAAAGAAAAGAATCCTAACGTTAATCTTTCATTTGTAGAGTGCAGCTTGTTTAGCTGCTGGTCACCAAAAATAAGTCACATATAATAAAGAGGCACTTTGTAATAGACATATTTCGGTTACCTGCTAATATGCTGACAGACATAAAAACTTAAAATCTAATGTGCTTTCATTATATCTGCCCAGTATGTGGAAGAGATTATGAACATGGAGGAAAAATATTTTAATGTGATCAAAACTTCTCACTTATATTTTTAATTAATTGGTAATTTCACAAACTTTCTGTTAAAACTAAATGGATTGCTAGTGCTAAATTGTATTTTTTAATGAAAATATCAGTTTCCAGTGATTGTTGGATAAAATGGGGAATAAATCCTGCCCTTGAAGCTCAATGCCTAAATAGTCACTAGTTGAGCCTGGTACAATAAGGGCAATAGATAGAAGAGATATGTTAGGGGTTTTTTTGTAGCTAATACTTCCTGTGGTCTGATTTCCTTGGGAATTTGAGGTTTGGAAATATGCATACTTTATATTTGATGCTATTTTTTCATAGATCTAGTACCTCTTCAGGCTTCTTCTATTCCCTATACAAATCATGCAATGTCCTTTTAAAAACTACCTTCATCTGACCATGTTGGAAGAGCTGCTCATTCTCCTGAACAGCTGTAACAAATATATTCATTTAATATACCTGATAACTTAAGTGTTAGCCTATGAAAACTATTCTCTTTCTCTTTTTGAACTGTTACGTTGCTTTACTGTCTTCTTTCTCTTCCTTTCCTCCATTCCTTCATTCCTTGGTTTTTTCTTTCATCCTTCTCTTCTTCCTCCTTTTCATTTCCATATAGCTTTCCTTCTTTTTTTTTTTTTTTTTTTTGTCTTGGAGTAGGGCTCCTGTATTTATATCCTTGTTTTTTTTTGTTAGTTTGTTTGTTTTTTGTTTTGTTTAGTTTTTTTTTTTTTTTTTTTTTTTGGAAACCAACATTTTTTGTTAAGGTTCTTGGGATTAAAGTACATGTTCTGTACCTTTTTTTGTGTGTGTGTACCTAAGTGCCTTTGTGCTTTCAGTGGTACTCAGAAGTACCTGTTGATTTCATTCTGATGTTAGATTAAGTGAAAGTAATGTCTGAGAAAGGCAATGACAAATCAAAGCCAAATCATACAAATAACATTTTAGTGGACTAAATTAATTTTGCAAATTATGTAAGCCCTTCTAGGCACATCACAAAAAACCCTAAACAGTAACAAAGGCAGTATTGTTGGAAGAGATCTACATTACTACTCCACATCCTTTGTAAAAGGGATTTTTTTCTGCTTATCATTATTAACGTCCAATTTAAAGTTCTTTTCTAGAGTGACTTCAGCAGAGTACACAGGATGATGTGGTACAAGGCAAAGCTACTTCACATTTATCTGTAATTTACAAAGTTTTTCTTGGACAATAACACTGTGAAGCAGACAAAGCAAACACTGTTAGCTAGGGAACCATTTAAAGAGGCTGAATGATTTCCACAACTTCACACAGCTGATGAATGTGCTCTGACTACTCTAGGCTTAGAGAGCTATCCTAGCAAAACAGAGATGACCATAGTAATCAAAAGACCAGCCAAGGATGTTGCTAAAGGATATTATAGAAGCAGAGGTTATTTTATCTACTTTTATTTGAACACTATTTTTACAGGCTGTGTACAAAGATTCAAATGTTGTCAAATCAATGTAGAAGAAGGGAGAGGAAAACAGTGGTGGAACCTGAGAAGGACCTGCTTCCGAATAGTTGAACACAACTGGTTTGAGACCTTCATTGTTTTCATGATTCTCCTTAGTAGTGGTGCTCTGGTAAGCGAATATCAAGAGAAGATACTACAGCACTAATTTTTAGAACATTCGAATACTGATGATTTATTAATCCTATTTCATTGTCTTAGTATCCAGTGCATTTTTATTATCTTACCTTGTATCTTTTAGACTATAGACTTATTCTATCAGTTAATATGACTGGATTTACTTTCATTATGTATGTAAATAAGCTAATCATTAATTTTTGCTTATTATTAAATAGCCCAGAAAGTGTAGCCCTTCAGCTTATTCATTAACACCGAAGGATGTGAATATTCAATTATTCATTGTTTAATAAGGAAATAGTTAATGGATGCCCCGCGATGGGAATATACATATTCTCTGAGTTCTGATGAATTTTGTTTCTAAATGGTATTTATTATTATTATCTCTTGATAGACAGTAGTAAGTCCTTAGCGACCTCTACTTTGCTTTTTCCAATTGTGTGCTCACTATTTTTGTGCTACTCCAGAAACAATGAAAGTTGGTAAAAATAAATATTGGGCAGCATGCCTAAGAGATTCATTTAAGGATGGGTTTATCTTTATAAGAAGGTGTTCACTTCATCACAATCAATTTATTTTTATATGAAAATTATTTATACAATTATAAATATAATATACTGAGAGCATTTTAGGGAAATGCTAACACAAAGGAAATACTTAAGCTATAAGATAAAGAGAAAGAGAGAGAGAAACAGAGTTTGCCTGATTGAAATGAAACTGTTACTTACAAGTTTGTTTAACTTCAGTTTATAATTCTAACAGAGACATATATTTATCTGTAATTTTTCTGAAGAAAGAAATATTTTTAACATGCTACTTTAGACAAGAAAATCTTTCATCATTGAAAGAAATGCATACTTAGAAGTGAAACATCAAGAGATTCCTAACAGAAGAATATATATTAGAATGTAGAGGAAAAGTAATTTCATTTCATCATTGTCACACTGTATTCTGTTGAGAAACATAAACTATTTTAAAAAGTTAAAAGAAAAACAAAAAGAAGCAGGTGAACCCAACTATTCGGTAAAATTGGAGACTGTGAAAATCAATCAGAATTTCTGCTTTACAAAAATATAAGCCTTCATTGTTTCTTCAACCTCCTTTCTGTAGTGGAAGAAAAAGTCAATAGAAGCAAACTAAATAAAATAAAAGGAATATATAACTTCAAGTTGGGATGGCCACATCAGGATATGACACCAAGAACTATTTCCTAAGTCAGATTAATTCACTGGAATCCTACTTTTCTTTTTCTTCTACCAATAGTCTTTCCTCTGATTAAATAAATAAAAGACCTTTGAGAGGAAAAAAAAAAAAAAAGTAGCAGTAACTACTGTTTCTCTGCCCTCCTATTTCAATGAAATGTCATATGCATATATGATTAGATTTTTAAAATAGCTTATACAGTATAATCATTTTTGAAAGCTAATAATATGTAACTTTTCTTTATAGGCATTTGAAGATATATATATTGATCAGCGAAAGACAATTAAGACAATGTTGGAATATGCTGACAAAGTTTTCACTTACATTTTCATTCTGGAAATGCTCCTAAAATGGGTGGCATACGGCTATCAAACATATTTCACCAATGCCTGGTGTTGGCTGGACTTCTTAATTGTTGACGTAGGTATCATTCATATTTTTGTCACTGTTCAAGGTAGCTTGTCTTATTTATATTCAAATTCTAAAATAGTGAGTCTCAAACCACTATATTATGTTGACAGACTATGTCTTCTGGAAGACATGGGCTAATTTAATTCTGATTTAAAATAGCATTGAGGAATTGAATCTACGGTAGTTCTCTAGTTATCTTAGAAAGCTAAAAACTAAAAAATCAACCCATCAGTAATTTGTAGGGAAAATGGTGAAGTAGGGAACTTAAAAGGCAGGTTGCTTAAATCCCTTATGTGGTGAGTCAGACAGATTCAGGTTTGTATCCCAGGACCATCACTTGTTGACTTTGTGCCACCGAGTTAGTTTCTTGGCCTCTGACTCTGTGAAAGGATGGTATTATTTATACAGTATTAAAGTACTCAATAAAAACAGTGATGCTGGTGGGGGCTACAGTCATTTAAAAAAATTCTCTTTGATCTACTCAAACTTTTTAAAGTGTAGATTTAAATAGTAGATTATATGGATTATGACTTCATTATAGGGAGTGAAGTGTACAAAGTGTAGGGAAAGACAAGACTGCTTTATGCAGCAGTGGAAGTTTTTCTAGAACGTAAACTAGATTTATGGCAAGCCTGAAATATACCAAACAGCTCTTTATAGAATTTGTGTGCCCGGTAATTAATACTGTGTTTACTGAAAACAAGTGACTGACTTCAAGATGCGTTGAAGTTAAACATCATATTTTCTATTATCAACATGGCAAAATTTCAGCTTTAGAAAGCTATAGCCAACCTATCCTAACTTCACATTGAATAGTTTTACCCCAAAAAGATATTAACGCAGCAAGACTATGAGAGTTTCTTGTGGAAAGTGTTTCTTGAGCTAAGAATCATGCGTGCATTATATCTCCTTGATTCTGAACAAAGGCAAAGCTAAGGCTATTTGAAAAACTTAACAATGTCACCGTGAAGTGAGCCAATTGAGAGAAATCTCGAAGCATTTTTGCTTTAGCATATCTAAAACGGTGAAAGTTTCTAATACTGGGTTTCCAGCATTAGAAGTTACATTATATTTTAATTTCAGAATTTTTTACACTATAATTTAAATCTAAATGTAATTTAACCCATTAAAACTTCCTGAGGTTTGCTTTTTTTCTGTTACGCTTATTACACATCAACTTTTTGGTGGAAGTTTTTAAATGTCATTTTTGAAACATTTTAGGAAAATAATTGTATACAGAATTTTGTAGTGCATAACAATAATACCTTTAATTTCAGCGTTCTGTTTTAATTATTTACTGAAGATCAATGTAGCACTCTATAAAAAGACTAATTACAGCATATCTCAAATAATGTAAAAGGTGTATTAAACATAATACAACTTAATACATTTTAAAAAAGAAAAGTTTACAAAACTAATGTCTAGTATATGTGGAATTGTCCAATACTAGCCTCTTTCCAACCAAATAAATTGTGATCTTTCTTGAATACAAAGTTTGGTAAGTTTTTTATTCAGAGAATTAGATACATAAGATTTTTCCTTTAGTCATGTATATTATGTACAAATGACTACAAAGGAAGTAAATTGATTGCTGTGTATTTAGCAAATATTCATTGATTGGCCCTTGGGGCTAGGTATCATGGCAGAGCCATAAATTAGTATAAAAAATGTTGAGGAAGTTTTATGATGGTAATTTCTTTTTAAGTTACTTGCATAAAAATAAACTTTAAACAAATGAAAACGCAAGGTATTAGCAAGACAAAAAAATCACCTTTAAAACTGATGTAGTTAATTAATTTCTGAGAATACCCATTATGATTTGTTGAATATACTGATGCATGGTAGAAACTTCTTGCTTTTTTTGGTACAATAGCAGTTTTTGTGTTTTATAAGTAGCTATAAGAAAAGCCTTATTCAATAGCAAATTAATAAAATAAAGGAAGAATTACCAATGATTTTTTTCCATCTTGATTTCTTCTTTTATTTTACTAATTTTTACTTTGTTTCTCTAATTATTCAATTGATAAAGTATATGATATTTAAGGAATTTTTTCAACTAGCTTTTAATTAATGTCCTAATAATTATACCCTTTGCATCAAACTGAAAATATTTCTTAAATTTTTTAAAGGTTTACTAAAAATATCTGAAAATTTATCTTCTGAATAATTATAAGCAAAAATTATACTTGTTGTATTATATAGCAACTACACATTGAATGATGATTCGATTTATTAATTGTTATTATTTTTGTGTGTGCAGGTTTCATTGGTCAGTTTAACAGCAAATGCCTTGGGTTACTCAGAACTTGGAGCGATCAAATCTCTCAGAACACTAAGAGCTCTGAGACCTCTAAGAGCCTTATCTCGATTTGAAGGGATGAGGGTAAGAAAAATGAAAGAACCTGAAGTATTGCATATAGCCAAAATTAAGCTAAATTAAATTTAGAAAACCGAAAACCTATGCATGCAAAAGGAATGGCAAATTCTCGCAAAACTGCTACTTTATCGTTTTCTCTGTTGCATATTTACTTCTAGGTGATATGCAAGAGAACTAGGCCTCTATTGAAATGATATAATATCATTTATCTGCTGTGCTTATTTAAATGACTATTTCCTAATCCATCTTGGGAGTTTCCTTACAAATCTATATACAAAAAAGGCAGACGCATTATTAAGGTAGTATGTGTAATGATATAATAATAACCGAAAGTAAATTCTATATCAGGTACTTATTCTTTGTGACGATATACTGTACTTAACGAGTTTTCCTGAAAATAATGTGAATCACACATGTGCCTAAGTATGGGTGTAAAAAGAAATGAAAGGAGTTGTCAAAATTTTTGTCTGTATAATGCCAAAGTTTGCATTATTTGAATATATTCAGTGTTAGAAGGCTATATATTAAGTATTGACTGAATTTTAAACTTTTTGTTTTAATATAGTCTTAATTCATAATTACATTCATCTTAACTTATAAAACTAGTAATACTAACTTAAAGATTACATACAAATCTACACTATTTGTATGACAATAAAGTAAAACACCTGTAATGAACAGAAAATATGATTTTGACTCATTACCATAGCTAATTCACAAATTAACCTTAATTTACTTCTTGTCAGTCACACAAAATTTTATTGTATCCCTTTTAAAGAAAAAATAATCACTTTCCATCATTCATAACAGATTAGAAAGTGTGCCATTATTGACTTATTTTCCATGCTTTTTTTAAAGCATGAAGCATTAGTATACAGATGTAAAATATAAAAAATTAGTTCTGCTTTTTAAAAAGGCCAAAAAATGTGTTATCAAAACAAAGCACTGAATTGTGTGATTCCAATAGAAAAACATTGCTCTTTTGCTTCCTAAGGTTTAGTTATGTTTATGGAAACTGAGCTGTATTGTAGACTTCCATTTGCACTTTGTTGATTGTTTACAGCCTTATGTTCTCTTCTCAAGTCTTAATATAAATGCCACTTTGGAGGAACGTAAGATTTCCCTGACATATATGAAATCTTTTTCCTCATTATAAACAGCTTAGTACAACGTAATACAAATAATCCTCTTTTATTTCTCACAGAGATCCTCACATTTTCACCAAAATGTTATCAGAGATTCTCTCTGGGATATGTAAAAATTAAGTATATTTTCCAATTAAATGTCACTTTGTTTTGTTTCAGACTGGCAGTTTCAGTTCTGGAGAAAAAAATATCATTTCTGTACATTCTACTTGAAAACATGTTGCCTGAATCAAAATAATATATTTTATATGGCTTGTGAAATCTGGACAATGCTAAACATTTGAAAATAGCATAAGCCTTTTACATTTGACCATTTGAAAGTTTATTAAATCCATTAGTCAAGTGGTCAGATATTTTCATACATTACACTTCATTTCCCTAAAAAAGTTGGTCATGTGGATATAGTTTTAATTTTCACAGAAATAACTATAATTATTAATCAATAATGGTTTTCGTATTAAAAGGGGTTGGTTTTTGAAACCTGGAGTTTTAGACATAAAATCTTTATTAATGCTGATAGTGATAAAACTAATAATTTAAATGATCAGATTTATGAATATGGCTCTATTCCTCATAATGACAGAATACACGGCACTAAAATAGCTGATCTCTTCAACACCTGTTTGGCATTGTAGAGTCAAAATAACCTTATTATTGATTCTATTTTTTATACTTCTAGTGTTTGGATTTTTTTACTCTGCAAAAGTGTAATCACGAATGATGGTGAGATTGGATATAAGAATGCTGATTATGATTGAGAAGTGAGATTTGAACATGCTCAGAAACTCTCATTTAATTCTTTGCCCTAGCAGCATAAAATCGCAATAGCTGCGTCAAAGCGTAACTCAGGCCCTCGTTTTATTTTTGTTATTCCGTTACTTTTTCAAAGCATGTGCTTTAATGCAACATCACTGAATAAAGCATGTTGTCCAATGCCTGATAAGAAGTTAGAAAATAACAAATAAATTATCATCACGTTGCACTTTGTGTTTTGCATGTTTTATGCACATCTCTGGCTGACAGCTTTTAAACGTTTATTGTATTTCAAATTTCCAGTCCAAATTTTTCAACTTGTAAAATTAAACTGAGTGAACTGATGTCTTGAATATCTAGGGTAAAATAAAATTTGTATTTAAATTTGTATTTTTAATTTCCTAACCTAGGAAATCTTAAATACCTTCTTTTTCAAAAGAACTCAAGTCTTAATTGATAGGGAAACAGACGGAGAGCATCATGAACAAAAATTAACACCAAATGTTCTGTCATATCAGATTTCTAACTAATAACAAACTATATATTTCTATTTTGTATAGGATAATCTTGCTCCAACTTGGATGGGGTGGAGCGCTGGTTCCTCCCCTGAGCCCTTTATTATGGGTACTGTATTACCCCTTTTGCTACCTTTAATCCTTGCACTGTGACTTATGTGTAGTGGGGTGAGGGAGGGATTGGGAAGGGTACTATGGCACCACAGTAGGGAAATGCAGTATTTACATCCTAATCCCCTCTTTTCAGTTGTCTTACATTTCATTTGAAAAAAAAATACCTTTATGAATTTACCCTCTGTGGGTTTTAACCCCAATGGTTAATATCTTTATTAAGTTTCAGTGAGTATGATTTAGTTATGTGTATGTGGAGTTATCCATTTATGGGGAGATTACTTGATTGGTGAGGGCGGGGGCCCCGGGTGTAGAATGATTATGTGAAAAAAAAAAAATGTCACTTGTAAAGCTCATGATACAGTTTGAGGCATACACACCCTGCCATTTAGTACATTGGTATGGGTCCTGAAAATTACCAGCTAGATTGTTGATATGTATGAGCAGATACTAGGGTGCAATATTTCAGGTTTCATAAGACTGGTATTGATTGTGACCATTCTCATTTTTTATTGTGTAAGTTTATATGGGGTTATTTTCAAAATGTAATAAGGCAAAAATATATTAAGAAATAGTTGAATAAGCACATGTGATTTGTGTTGTAAACAAAAAATTAGTATATAAGAATCCACTTATTTGAATTATATAGAATGCACACCCATAAATAAAACAAAAATATCATGAGTATCAAGATAAAATTTAATGCATAAACTCACTTCTTAGAATAAGTGACTCCCAACTAACTTTCTAGGATTCTAAAAGATATCACAGTGAAAACATACATAAACGTAACTCTACATTTTACTTATTCTTAAAGTGTAATATACGAGAAGAAGAGTTTTTATTTTTGTGAGAGAGAAAAAGTCAAAATTTTTGTTTGGATCATTGATATATCATAGCTTACAAAAATAATTGTTTTAATTTAAATCCACAAGACAGTTTTTTAAAGATTTTTTTTAAAAAAGATTTTCTTATTCTTCTTCATACTAAAAAATGGATAATTTCTACTTTGCCTACTTTTTATTTTTATTCACATATATTTTCTTTATTTCTATTAGAGAAGCACAAGAATTCATGGACAGTGTTGATTTCAAGTTCAAAAACAATTAGGATAAAAAGACATTTCTTCATCTATGAAAATGTCGAATGTTAATTTGCATATTTAACTATCAATCCTTCATTTAATATAGACTTAATTTTTTAAATGCAGGTATTGAACCAGAAATATAATTGGTTGTGCTAGAGTAGAGAAATTTTATTTGATGATGTGTGTTTTGATAAAAGTTTCTGAGAAGAAACAGCCTCTAGTACAGTATTAATTCATGATGATAGTTCCTTTCTCAGACATCTACTTTCACGTAGCCTGAAACTTCAATTTGTTCTTTCCAATTTCTTCAGACTAATTCTGCCTACTTTCTTCCTCCCATGGGGACCAACTACTGGAGTTTTATTGTGACTGAAAAAAGCTAATACACCTCCTTCTCTGCTGTACCAAGGAATGGCTTGGAACTCTTGGGAAAAGACAGTCTTTTCTATGATCTTTCACTGTCTAATTTAATGCATCTTAAATATGACTATAGCTTTGTATAGTACATTCCCCAATACTATGCCAAATATTTTCTAAGATAAAATTCTTTCATGTTCACACACAAAAAAATAAGTAAAACTTTTCTCTGGGCCAAATATATGCCAACTTTGTGAAACATATCTCGAACTGCCCTGCTGCAGCGTACATGCTAGTATGATAAATTCCGGAGTTCCTTTTAACTCTAAATGAATCCCCAGTTTCAAAGTAATGCTCTCAAACATATTACCTAAGCAAAGACTTTTCCTTGTGCTCAGTTCCTTAATTATTCTCATCCCATATTCAGAAATACATTTAAAAAGTATGTTTTGATCAAAAAAATACAAAGCTAACCTTTACTTCATTGACCCATTCATTTTGTCAACCATTATATTATTTCTATATTCACAGTTCTCTGGTATATTCGTATATCCAAGACCCTCAAGGCCCTGCAAAATTCACAAACACATTTTTGCATGTTAAATTTTTAGAAAATCTTACAATCTGTCAGGATTACAGGATTACACTTAAATCTAGTACAGAGTAATATGGGTACCAGATAAAGTGGAAGCAATTCTTCCAAGTAGACCGAAAAGAGCACTAGATGCTACTTCTAGGCTACTTTCTGAACTTAACTTGTTTTAACTTCATTTTTCTCATGTGCCAAATGAGAACACAGTACTGAATTATTTTTACAGTTTGGTTCAGTACTACAATAGAATTCTGATTCTTGAATTTAGAGGGGAAAACATTCCTCTTTACGTAGGAGGCTAAACTGGGGGGCAAAGTTAGGCTCCATGAAAGAAGAGCTATTTGAACTAAAGCCTTTAAGAGGGGAGAGTATTTCAGAAGAGGAGATCTTCGACAAGGAATTTCAAAGGAAATGGCATCTCAATTATCTGGCAATTATATTAGCATATAGTCATTACATTAATTGAAGTAGCATGAAGTATAGGTGACCAGGGAAGTTAAAACTGGAAACAAAGATTGTGGAGTGATGTTAATATCAAGGTAAGAAAAATATTTGCTAGTTACTGGGAGGCCAATACATAACTTTCAAGTGGGACTTGGGGAAGATTAATTCATCTTACATATATTAAATGAAGGAGAAGGTTAGGAGGCTGACGATAGTGCAGGTATAAAATAACAGAGGACAGTTCTAAGTGGTGACTGTGAGAATGGAAAAGAGGTGACAAAGCTAAGAAATGTTTTGAAGAAAAAATTTGAGACTTACAGATTAACGTGAAAGGAAAGTAAAGAAATAAGTATAATCAGTCTTCTGCTCATACTCTAAATTGGGTGTTGAAGGCAAAATACACATTTTAATTAGTACTCTGTGTATTCACAGTAGAAACAGTATTGTAATCTGGATAGCGGACAAAATATTCAGAAATATTCAGAAAATAAATAGCAACTTGATTTCAGTTTCCAAATCTTGAATCTGAAAGCAATCTAATTCTATCCATCCATTTAAAATAAATTATAAAACGAAGGTTTATGAAGTCCATTGTATTAACGCAGACACTCAGATGAGCTAAGGCAAAGTATCACGTGTCAGCTTGGTAGGTTGCATAGGCCACATCATTTGGTTCTGCCTGGATAACTCAACCAAATTAATTTTTCATACTCATCTGCCCCACCTTTGTCATTACTGGTATTATTATTTTCTTTGGCCCACTTATCACACTGTTTTACGTCCCGCAGAAGGCCTGGAGTTCTTTACAGACTAAACAGGGCTCAGAAGTGTAAGAAATTGGCTCATGTATTTTTTTTTCAGACAGGCAGTTTAAAAAATTGTTCTAAGAATACACTGGTATCAAATGGCAAATAGAAGATATTTTGACAACTGTTTCATTTGTATCAGATTGACAAGAATAATACAAACACGGGTGGAATTAAACTTAGCAATTAAGTTTGAGGCAGCTGCCCCTTATAAGCATTTTGGGTCTGTTTTTACCTTCCCTCTTAGCCACTCCTGTGCAGCTCCAGTGGGAAGTATGGAGGAGACGGCAAGGAAGCCATTCCTTTGTTGTTGCCAAATATGAACACTCAGATTTTGAACAAGTGTCCAGAAATAAAGAGGGGGAAAACATCCTTCCATAGGAAAAAAAAATTGATAATATTTGAACACAGAACCTCATGTGATCACATCAGATTTGAGAACTATGTATGGCATCCCTCTTTTTCTTATTTTCCTAAGAAATGATTTCTATTCTGTTTCGTTTAAAGTAAGTTTTTTTAATTAAACTCAGTAAATGAAACCACTGACATGACTGGAGCTTGAAATAAACGATGTGATGATCTAATGAAATACATAATGCAAATTGTCTTGCTTCTTATGCAAAAATTATTAGTCATAGCAGTGCATGAATAATTAAAGACAATTATATTAGGTGTTTAATAATATTTTTATAATTTATCATCTGAATTTTTAAGTTATTTTAAAAATATATTGGTCAAATCAACTCAGGTCCAAATGTTTTAGTTTTGTTCTTCAGTATATTCCTTTTTAAAATGAGTTAAACTTCTGTATAGGCTTTTTAACTTTTCTTTTTTCTGATAAACAACACAATTCTGACTTCATCTGGCAGCAAGTTCCTCTGATTTTGCTTTTCCTTTAACTTTTTAACGCTTCTCCCTCCCTTTTTTAAAAAAAGTTTTTGTTTCATTTCTTGGTTATATTGCCTATAGCTGTTTTCATAAGCATATTGCTTAAGAAAAAAATGAATTTTAAGTTTTTTTTTTAAACTTGCTTTTAAATATCCTAGAATAAATAGCCTTGATAGAAAACAAAATGGAAAGACCAGAGATTACTAGGGGAATGTTTTCTTTGCTTTTCTTTATTAACAGATAAGAATTCTGACTTTCCTTTTTTTCCATTTGTGTATTAGGTGGTTGTGAATGCCCTTTTAGGAGCAATTCCATCCATCATGAATGTGCTTCTGGTTTGTCTTATATTCTGGCTAATTTTCAGCATCATGGGCGTAAATTTGTTTGCTGGCAAATTCTACCACTGTATTAACACCACAACTGGTGACAGATTTGACATTGAAGAAGTGAATAATCATACTGATTGCCTAAAACTAATAGAAAGAAATGAGACTGCTCGATGGAAAAATGTGAAAGTAAACTTTGATAATGTAGGATTTGGGTATCTCTCTTTGCTTCAAGTTGTAAGTGAACACTATTTTCTCTGAATATTTTCATTATTTGGAATAATAAAATAATGATGTATATCTATTATTTAGTTACTAAGAAAGTATGTATTTCTATTTAAAAAATTTCAGTTTGTTAGTAAAAGTTTATAAGCCCAGATGTGTGGAAACTTTATTATATGTAACCAGTGCAGATAGTCAGTTGTGACCAGGCCAGACAAAGGCCTCTTGGTCTTTTTTTTTTTTTTTTTTTTTTGTATTTTCTTTGTTTCTATATTGGTCTTTCTTTATATATAAACAAGCTAAGTAATAAATCAGTAACTTTGTTAATTTTTTATTGCAATTAGAAGGCTTGTTTCACTGATCAGCGTCCAAAACAGAATACATTTAACAGATCATCATCCAAAACACATACACTTAACACACCTAACTAGATTGTAATTAATTAACTGCTGCTGAGTTCTATTATTTGGATCAAAGTTTGGGGAATGACATTTAGGTTTTAGAATTAGATCCTAGCATGGTGGCGTGTGCCTGTAATCCCAGCTACTTGGGAGGCTGAGACAGGAGAGTCTCTTGAACCCGGGAGGCAGAGGTTGCAATGAGCCAAGATTGCACCACTGCACTCCAGGCTGGGCAACGAAGAATGAAATTTCATCTAAAAAAAAAAAAAAAATGGATCTCCATAGTGAAATGGAAATAATACCTTGAAGCACCTAGAAACAAAAATGAAGCACAAGCAGCTGTTGTCTTATCTCAAATGACCTTTCAGTACCATAATTTAAGTCTATCTTATCCTAAATATTAATGTTTTCACTATTGGGTCTTTAAGACTGGGTCTCCAAGAAAAATAGTTTATAATTTATTTAAAAAATTAAAAAGTGTCCCTTTAAACATTTTCATTTGATTCTGCTTCTAGCTACAGCAGCACCACAACAAAGCAGTGAATACAATAGAGTCCAGATTATTTGAAAACTCAGCTTAAAAAGAAAAAAAAAGACTGTACAATTTCTTTCTTCCCTTGCGGTTCTACAGTGTCTTCAATTTTGTTCACGAAGGTTATGATTTCAATTGTTCATCCAGAAGACTAAGCAAACATACCAACACTGGTCAAAACCCTTTTGCACACTTTGGGAGGCTGAGGCGGGTGGATCACGAAGTCAAGAGATCCAGACCGTCCTGGTCAACATAGTGAAAGCCCGTCTCTACTAAAAATACAAAAAATTAGCTGGGCATGGTGGCGCGTGCCTGTAATCCCAGCTACTCAGGAGGCTGAGGCAGGAGAATTGCCTGAACCCAGGAGGCGGAGGTTGCGGTGAGCCGAGATCGCACCATTGCACTCCAGCCTGGGTAACAAGAGTGAAACTCCGTCTCAAAAAAAAAAAAAAAAAAAAAAAAAAACCTTTTGCAGCTCTTCCACAGGTGTCTACTGTGATTACAAATTCTTCCCACCTTTTTGTTTACTTCCCACCTTTTTATTTCTCTTCTTGACATTTTTGACCTACTCCGCATATTCATACAATTAAAATAGGAATTTTTAAAATCTGGCAAAAACAGGCAGGGCATGGTGGCTCATGCCTATAATCCCATCTCTTTGGAAGGCCAAAGCTGGAGAATTGCTTGAGGCCAGGAGATCTAGACCAGTGGGGCTAACAAAGTGAGATTCTGTCTCCAGAACACACGGAAGTAAAACTTTTAAAAATCTGGCAAGAATGATTTCTTTAAACATTGTAGACACATTATGATATTTATTTGGACACTTACTCTAACCCTTAACTAATAACCACACTTATAAATATCACTAAAATGATCACTTCCTCTGTAAATTTGAGGAAAGAAAAAATAAAAATTTTAAGCAATTCTTTAAAATGTAAGCAATTCTGAAAATACAGTGATGGTCCTGCATGAAGCCATTAAATAAATTCTGCTACAAAAATAAATAAATAAATAAAACACTCTAAAATACTGCTTCCCATTTGGCTTTTACAGAATCACCCCTCTATTGATTAGTAAGTCATTGAAACGGTCCCTTGAATCACTTCTTTCTGTTTCTATACCAAGTGTGTAATGGACTTTTTCTATTATTGACCTAAGCCATTGACATATTTAACACATCTCTCTTTTATGTACAAAAGCCTTGTACTTTCTAGTTAGGAATTATTACTTTTTACTGCTGTTACCCACACCCTTGCTTAGCTTTCCTCTCATGATATCCACCACTTCACAAAGGTTAGTGTTATCAAAACAAATACACATTGTGATACAGATGCTAAAGGCTTTGCTAGTCTCCTTCACTAGCTAAGGAATAGACCATTTAGGCTGACAGGACTCCAAATTCATGCCCCAGGACAAATAACAAATTACCGTAAGTTATTAGCCTGAGTATCCTTTAGCCTGTGAGTGCCAAGTGTCTCCTGTTCTATTGTTCATATTTCTTATTCATATTAACTTATTATCTTCAAGAATTTCAGAAAGAAATAGAATACGGGATTATTTTTAAATGTTTTGCTCCAAAATTCTTAAAAGGATAGTTGCAACCCTGCCTTTATGTATCCCAGTACCATCCTTACATTGTTAAAATAAAGAGAAATCTTACATTTTCAATCCCTTTGATCACCTTGCAGAAAAATGTTAGCAGATGATCCTTAGATCTAAGTTGTAATTACTCAGCTGTTAGAGCTATTGACAAATGTGTTGGCATTTGTAAGATTTCTAAAAGTGATCCAGTAAATTTTAATAGTGCTTTAAATATCATGATACCAGCTGGGTGCAGTGGCTCACACCTGTAATCCCAGAACGTTGGGAGGCCAAGGTGGGTGGATCACTTGAGGTCAGGAGTTCGAGACCAGCCTGGCCTACATGGTGAAACCCCATCTCTACCAAAAATACAAAAAAAAAAATTAGCCAGCATCGTGGCGTACGCCTCTAGTCCCAGCTACTCAGGAGGCTGAGGCCAGAGAATTGCTTGAACCCAGGAGGTGGAGATTGCAGTGAGCTGAGATTTTGCCGCTGCACTCCAGCCAAGGGTGACAGAATGAGACTGTAAAAAACAAACAAAAACAAAAAAAAAAAAAAAAAGAAAAGAAAAGAAAAGAAAAAAGTACCATGAACTCTAAAGAATTGAAAAGTATTTGTGATTGGTTATCAAATGGGAGGATATATCAAATGGCCATTTTGTTCAATATGTATTCGAGAAATGAAAAGCCTAACTAAGATACAGTCTTGGTCCAAAATCTATGTAAAACTTGTTTTGAAATATCTTTCACAAGTATTTATTTTTGAAAATTATATCACTAAGAATATCTGTTAAACATCAGATCTAAATTATTTTTACTCCAAAGTAAAACGTGCATGTCCTTCTTAATAGGCCACATTTAAAGGCTGGATGGATATAATGTATGCGGCAGTTGATTCTAGAAATGTAAGTATTCCTTGTATTCTAAGTCTTTTTACAGTATTGACCAGCTGGTAAAATTAATTGAACAAAGCATAAAAAAAACCAATGAAGTGATTCTATCTTGATTTAAAATATTTAGGGAAAAATGTGACAGGTTAATATTCAATCATAGCAATGTTTATCAGAAAGATCTTACTAAGATAATTCAAAACATGAATTATTTTGGAAATCAAAGTAACAAATTCATATATTTAGGAACTAACAAATATTTTTATTTTAAATATTTTCTCTTTTGTTTCCTATTTATCCACACATTATATAATTAGAAGTAATTTCAGTGTGCAGGACCAGATCTAAAGAAATATATGATTTCTATCATTAGTTAAAATGTATACTCACCCTCCATATTAAACAGTATGAAAAGTTATGGATATTGTTCTGTCAGCCTTAGATTTCTGTGATAGTTTCTTTCAAACAATCATATTTTAAACCATATAAAAGAATGCTGTTATATGATTTTAGCATCCGTAAATTTACTGGAGCCTTTACTAATGTTGCTATCACTTCTGTGGCCAACAGATTCCTTTAACTGTACGTCACCAAAGTATAAATCTATTTTATTTGGTTTCATCCTTTTTCAGTCTCCGTGACCTAAACTGAAATTTATGCTCATTCCAACTTTGTTCTACAAAACTTTGTAAGATGTAGTATTTTCTATCAACCTCCATCTTTCTATTCTGAAGTTCCATCTGTTTAGTTTATCGTCATAAAGGGCAACCTCTGTCCCTGCAGTCTTTAACCTGATAGTTTGGTGTTATCTTTCTCGAAGTGCATTTCCCATTGTTTTAGTTATGTTGGTATTGTTTTGACAACCTCCGGAGTTGCTTTCTTTCACTTTGTCATTTATATTTTGTTTTGTGTGTTTAGTTTGTTTTAACTGTTACCTTTAGAAGGACATGAATCTGTTAAAAAAAAAAAAAAAAAAAAACTATAGTGACTATTTCACTCTATTACTAAATTATGAGTGATATCTCATTTGTTACAAGCACAATCTAGAAACTAAATAATCAACTGGGAAATTATAAAATGGACTGTCCAGTTATGTCTACTTGATCTGAAAAATTCAATGACTGTTAGGTTAGGGTATAGTGTCAAACATCTAAATAAACAACTCATTTATTATTTGCTACATTATTTCATGCATACATGAATAATTGTTTCTAAACCTATCTTATAGATATTTATACTTGAAATTTTTTTATTAATTTTGAAATTACTAAAATTCAGTAACTTAAAAGTTTGCAAATTTAGCACATCATTGTTCAAATAGAAAAACATTATTTGTATTTATAGTTATAAAAATAGATTGCAGAATGTCATAATGGCCGTATTTTTCACATGAAAACATTTCTAAAGGCTAATTTCAGATATCTTTTTTAGAGGTAGTTGATTTAGAAAAAAAAAACATATATTAGTAAAAATAATGTTTATATTGTCATGAAAAAGTGCCAATGACATTTCCGGCACGAAAATGTATAGTAATATTTCACAAAATATTCTCCTTTGGTAGGTGGAACTCCAGCCTCAGTATGAGGAAAGTCTGTACATGTATCTTTACTTTGTTATTTTCATCATCTTTGGGTCCTTCTTCACCTTGAACCTGTTTATTGGTGTCATCATAGATAATTTCAACCAGCAAAAAAAGAAGATAAGTATTTCTAATATATTCTCTTGTACTGAGATAGAAAATTATTCCTTAAAGTGTTTTCTCCACCAAATGGGTACTTTAATATAGAAACCAAATGGGAGTATATATTATCATTTATATCTCCTTCCTCTCCGTTATTCACTACCTATATGTTACCAGCTATATAAAGCTAAGAATAACTGAGTTCCGCACTCTTGTGTATAGGTTCATAAAGCTTTTCTCCTCTTATTCACTATCAAGAAACATTTTCTATCTTTAAAAAATAATGATAATTAGAACACAAGTAGAAAGCAACCAAATATGCCCCTTTCCTGAAGGCAACTTGTTATTTTATCCCTACAACTACCCACTCCCCCTTGAAAATATGTTTTCCAGCTAAATCTTTGCAAGAAATTAGGCACTGGATGTGAGCTTCTTCTAGTGTTTATTTTTATACTTCTTTCCTTCATTTATTTCTTTTATATATTCCCACTTCTTTCTCCAAGATATTTGATTATAAGCTATCCATTTCAATCTTGGATGCCTCTTTATTATTTATCATTTATAAGGTTTATTTTATTGTCCCAATTTTATATGTGTATTATAAAACATATGGAAAACAAATAAATATCATCACTTGGAAGTAACTGCTGTCATTCACATTTTGTTTTTCTGTTCAAACTATTTCTACACATAGCCTTATTGTTGTGATTTTTAATCTATAATTATAAATTCCACTTTTGACTTAATGTATTTTCTCATTTTGTTAAAAGTATTCATATATACATTATCATAATTTACTTATACATTCCCCGATAGGTTGATAATTTAGATTGTTTTTAATCTTTAATGATTTAAATAGTACCTTGTTGAAAGTCTTTGTGCAAAAAGAAAAAAAAAAAGGGAGAGAAAAAATAGCTTTAATTATTTCCTTAGAATAAATTCCCATGGTGAAATATTTCACTGCCCCAGATATAAAGTATCTACTCAAACTCCCAATAACATTGTACGAGCACCCATGCCACTGTTCCCTCACTGGCACCAAACATTCTCTCTTTTTTTTTAATGCTTGATATTTAATAGGTGAAAACAGAACAGAGGCCTTGGAGGCAGCACAGCACATCTACAACCATCGATCTTTGACAAACCTGACAAAGACAAGCAATGGGGAAAGGATTCCCTGTTTAATAAATGGTGCTGGGAAAACTGGCTAGCCATGTGCAGAAAGCAGAAACTGGACCCCTTCCTGACACCTTACTCTAAAATTAACTCCAGCTGGATTAAAGATTTAAACATAAGACCTAACACCATTAAAACCCTAGAAGAAAATCTAGGCAAAACCATTCAGGTCATAGGCGTAGGCAAGGACTTCATGACCAAAACAGCAAAATCAATAGCAACAAAAGCCAAAATAGACAAATGGGACCTAATCAAACTCCACAGCTTCTGCACGGCAAAAGAAACAGTCATTAGAGTGAATCGGCATCCAACAGAATGGGAAAATTTTTTTTGCAGTCTATCCATCTGAGAAAACTGTATTTGATTTTAATTTTTAGGACTTTTATTACCTTGAGTGTTATGACTTTTAGGTATTTTATTACATTTGAACATGTTCTCAAATGCTTGTTAGCCATTTGTGTTTCTTTTTTTTTTTTATGTACTATCGCTTCATCTCACTTGCTCAGTATGATTGCTTTTTGTATAATGAGTGCTTGCTTTCACTACAGAACATTCTCCCCTCAATTCCTTTCTCTGATTACTAGAAGTACTCTGTAGTCAATATCAGGCTACTCCATTTCACTTATTTGCCAGTGTTCCAATCTTGTATCCCTGATGGTCTGTCCCATACTTACTATGCTATGTGCTCTGATTTAGCCCCTAAATCTCTCACTAACTTATCCAGCTTTCTTTTTATCCCTTTGCTCTAATTCTTGACACAGTTAGAGTGATTTTTTTAAATGAGTAACTCCAAACCATCTTGCAGTATACATACTCTAATTATTTGCTACCTTTGAATAAGAAAATCATTGCCTTTAACATCATAAAGGCAGTGTGTATAGTATAAGATACCAAGTATTTATTATCTCAGTGAACCAAATTTCACCATCACTAAGCATATGGTCTTGGGTAAAATAATTAACCTTTTTGAGATTTGGGAGTGTTTTTCTTCATAAGATAATAATAATAGTCAATTTTGAATGATTTAGGGAATTAAATATTATTATCATACCTAAAGAGTACGTTCAATTTTTCAAATTTAAAATCCCAGATGTAATTATACTAATTGGTTGAATTTTGCATTTCATTTTTCAGCCATCCCTTTTCTGTTTTAACACTGAAAAATTATGTGCAAAAGGACACAGTTTTAACCAGTTTGATTTTTCTTTTCTATACTTTGGAGGTCAAGACATCTTTATGACAGAAGAACAGAAGAAATACTATAATGCAATGAAAAAATTAGGATCGAAAAAACCTCAAAAGCCTATACCTCGACCAGGAGTAAGAAATACCAAATGATATGGGGGAAAATATAAAAACAAAAACTTGTATGGTTGTCTTACAAAAAGAAAGTAGCTAACATTTCCAGTAGCAAACATTTCTTTCACTTTTAGAGCATCACTGTATCTTTTATGGTAATGGTAAAAAAAAAAAAAATGACCAAAAAAGAACAAGAAGAAATAGAAGATATATCCTTTACTACAAGAGATACAGAAGAACACCATTAGAATCCATATTAATTGACCAACGGACACATAGACAATGTGACGTGCACACAAGAAAGTTAATCACACAATTCAAGAATGGTTGCTAAGTAATATCAGGAAAAGAAGTAAACCTTTGGATGGGGTTACAAGAAATGCAGTTTTCTAATATTTTAAAGGATTGATGAAGTGTTGAGTCAAATAACACCTTACTTCTATTTTATTTTTCACTAGAGATACTAAGTGTCTTAAAGGAGGAAAGAATTCCAGTATCTACTATTCATATGTATGGCTATAGAGTTAGATACTACTAATAATGTCTGCAGAAGTCAGGGTCAGTAATTACAATTTATGACGATAAATAACAATACTCATGTTTCCATGATGAACCAAACAAACTCCTATGAAAATGGAGAGCTACTATCTCACATGATAAAGATTTTCATGATGATGATCTGAGAGGTTTCAGTAATTCCTAGGGTACATCAAGGAAACCAACACTAGTAAATAGTCATGTTGTGATGATCAAATATTGCCTTCCTGAGAATGATGAGAAATATGTGCTTTCTCTGTTAAAACTTAACACTGAAAGTAGAAGTGAATCAATCAATTCATAGGAAAAATATGTTAGAAAACACACTCAGAATTCCTTAGTGGCCCAAAGAAAAAAGCCTGCAGATGGCCTTCAGTGACTACCAGTGGCGGAAGTGGGGAGTAGAATCACAGATCAATGACAAAGAACATGATTTTTTTGACATAAACATATAAGAAATATCATTCTGGTCTGATTATCCTTGTGCAGGTCCAGCACTCTATGTCTGACAATGTTAGTCAAGGGTATTTGGTAGAAGAATATGAATATTGTAATATGTGGTATTTAAATACATAATCTTATAGATGTGTCCTGGAAATTCCAAATTCCCCTTAACAATTATTTGAGAATACAACAAATAAAATATTAATAGATACTATATTTTAAAATGGATGCATTGTCCCATTGATCATTTGAAAGTCTGGAAAAACAAAATCAAACAGGTTTCTTACCTTCTCATGATCTTAAAATGTTGATATGCATTGCATACCTCTGGAAGAAGTATATAGTATTCAGTGTTTTTTTTTTTTTTTTTTTTTTTTCTTTCTTTTTTTGCTTTTCATCAGAAACCCTCTTTGGACAAGGGATTGTTATTCTGAGAAATACACATTGGTAAATGGCAATTTAAATAACTAAATTTTAACAATTAATATGCTATAAATCATCCCTACAAAAATCAGGGCCAATGACCACTTTACAAGAAACTAGAAAGTCAATTAATGCAGAAAGTATTTGATGCTAATGTGCATGAGAAAACTCCTTTGTTGCTAAAAACATTTCTGTTTCTCTACAGAACAAATTTCAAGGAATGGTCTTTGACTTCGTAACCAGACAAGTTTTTGACATAAGCATCATGATTCTTATCTGTCTTAACATGGTCACAATGATGGTGGAAACAGATGACCAGAGTGAATATGTGACTACCATTCTGTCACGAATCAATCTAGTGTTCATTGTGCTGTTTACTGGAGAGTGTGTTCTGAAGCTCATCTCCCTACGCCATTATTATTTTACCATTGGTTGGAATATTTTTGATTTTGTGGTTGTCATTCTCTCCATTGTAGGTAAGAAACATTTAAAGTTCTTAAATTCAGTTTAATATAAGTGAAACAATCAAGATTTGAATCAAGATCATGCCAGCAATCAAAGATAATCATTGTAAATATTTTGATATATTTTATCCAGGTGTGTTTGGTTTTTTAACAAAATATCCCCTGCTATATATCAGTATTGCTTCTTATTCTATTTTAGACATAAATAATATACTTAGTGTGAATGTAGTAAAATGTCATTCATTTGAACTAGAACTGCTATTAAATAAGATAAAAATGTTTTTGGCATTTTGAGATTGAAGAACCCGTACAATATCTAGATGGTTCTGTTAACAGGACTAGAAATTTAGTCTGGTACAGAAAAAATATTGCTTTAGAGAATGGACATGGAGTCACCAGCATATTAGAATATTAGTTGAAAGTGGCTGCAAGATAAGGAAAAGTATTGAGTAGTGACAGGTGCCAAGAGATTATGATACGGGTTTCTTGGGTCATTTCTTGGGTTTCTTGGATGCACAGTGTGAATAAATGCTTGCTGCTCTTAGCCCTTTTTTGATAAATGAAGCACTTTTTTATTAATATTTTTCTTTGTTAAAGGAGGAACCGTAACCCAAAGAGAATAAAGATGAGGACTAAATGTTAGCAAATGCTTATAGTAGCTTCTTCATGAGTATCATATAGAGATTTTACAGACAACCTTAAAAATGGGTTTATAATAATAATGCACAAGGGAAATAAGGTGGCATGGGACATCATCAGTATTATACTTCAAAGCCTGGAACATATGACTAGCCTCATGAGCGATAACTCATTTCATTGGAAACAACTAAAGCTCTAGTAAAGTGAAAAGCATGTTTCTGTTGGCCTAAAATATTCATTCTTCCTTAAATAGGATGATATAACTGGGTCAACATTTTACTATCCAAAACAAGGTGCCTCTGACAGATTTTCATGCTACTCTTTCTCTGAAGAAATTGGCCTTTTATCCAACTCATATGTTGTATATAGCCTTTGATTCCCACTAATTATAATCCTTGGTTATAATTAGTGTGGCTAAGGTATAAGAGTTGTATTCTCACACATTTCCTTCTCTCTCTGTTACACACACACACTCTCTTTCTTATACTTAGTCTTTTCAGAATGAAGCATTTAAACTTGAAGGCATTTAGTTTCTCGAACTCTTTATCTTTACAAGTACAGTTTTTATCTAAAAAGCAAATGGAGATAGAAGCTTAAAAGAGGAAGATTGAGATTACAGTGTCAGGTGCAGGAGACCAAAAACAATTGAGATACAGCATTAGCTACAGGAGACTAAAAACAGCATCAACCTGCGATCCTTTTAGAAATGCACCAGAACATACATAAATAAGTATATAAAAATATTAGAGTGGAAGTTAAGTAAGTATCAAGATCATGGAGAGATGAAAGTAGCATCAAAAACTTTCAGATGGAAAAAGGAGTAAATAGAGAATTTAGAATATGGCAATTTCAGAAAAAGTAACTGTATACATATAAACTTGTACTTACACTGTTAGGCCACTGTTGTTCAGCCAGACATGCATTTTTAACTTCTTTTCTTTTTAAATTCTGACTTGGGACTTTATGTAAACTAAAAGTAGTTTATAAACATCCCTTAAAGATAAAAAAAAAGTTGAAATTATTGCTGAAATTCAAAATTAAGATTTATTTATAATATATATTACATACAATTACATATACATCATATGACTGTCATATTTAAGATAATATAACTATATGAGTTCGGGACTCTGAACTTTACCTCGGAACTTTGGAAGAAATACATGTTTATTTTAATGCATAATTTCTTCATTGGTTGGTATTCTCGTTGTTTATTCATAGGTATGTTTCTTGCCGAGCTGATAGAAAAGTATTTTGTGTCCCCTACCCTGTTCCGAGTGATCCGTCTTGCCAGGATTGGCCGAATCCTCCGTCTGATCAAAGGAGCAAAAGGGATCCGCACGCTGCTCTTTGCTTTGATGATGTCCCTTCCCGCGTTGTTTAACATCGGCCTCCTGCTCTTCCTGGTCATGTTCATCTACGCCATCTTTGGAATGTCCAACTTTGCCTATGTTAAGAGGGAAGTTGGAATTGATGACATGTTCAACTTTGAGACCTTTGGCAACAGCATGATCTGCCTGTTCCAAATTACAACCTCTGCTGGCTGGGATGGATTGCTAGCCCCTATTCTCAACAGCAAACCACCCGACTGTGACCCTAATAAAGCTAACCCTGGAAGCTCTGTTAAGGGAGACTGTGGGAACCCATCTGTTGGGATTTTCTTTTTTGTCAGTTACATCATCATATCCTTCCTGGTTGTGGTGAACATGTATATTGCAGTCATCCTGGAGAACTTCAGTGTTGCTACTGAAGAAAGTGCAGAGCCCCTGAGTGAGGATGACTTTGAGATGTTCTATGAGGTTTGGGAGAAGTTTGATCCCGATGCAACCCAGTTCATGGAATTTGAAAAATTATCTCAGTTTGCAGCTGCACTTGAACCTCCTCTCAATCTGCCACAACCAAACAAACTCCAGCTCATTGCCATGGATTTGCCCATGGTAAGTGGTGACCGGATTCACTGTCTTGATATCTTATTTGCTTTTACAAAGCGGGTTCTAGGAGAGAGTGGAGAGATGGATGCCCTTCGAATACAGATGGAAGAGCGATTCATGGCTTCCAATCCTTCCAAGGCCTCCTATCAGCCAATCACTACTACTTTAAAACGAAAACAAGAGGAAGTATCCGCTGTTATTATTCAGCGTGCTTACAGGCGCCACCTTTTAAAGAGAACTGTAAAACAAGCTTCCTTTACATACAATAAAAACAAAATCAAAGGTGGGGCTAATCTTCTTATAAAAGAAGACATGATAATTGATAGAATAAATGAAAACTCTATTACAGAAAAAACTGATCTGACCATGTCCACTGCAGCTTGTCCACCCTCCTATGACCGGGTGACAAAGCCAATCGTGGAAAAACATGAGCAAGAAGGCAAAGATGAAAAAGCCAAAGGGAAATAAATGAAAACAAATAAAAATAATTGGGTGACAAATTGTTTACAGCCTGTGAAGGTGATGTATTTTTATCAACAGGACTCCTTCAGGAGGTCAATGCCAAACTGACTGTTTTTACAAAAATCTACTTAAGGTCAGTGCCTACAATAAGACAGTGACCCCTTGTCAGCAAACTGTGACTCTGTGTAAAGGGGAGATGACCTTGACAGGAGGTTACTGTTCTCACTACCAGCGGACACTGCTGAAGTTAAGAGAGACAATGGCTAGTCAGACTGTAGGGACCAGTTTCAAGGGGTACAAACCTATAATTTTGGGGTTGTTTAACATGAAACACTTTAGTGTAGTAATTGTATCCACTGTTTGCATTTCAACTGCCACATTTGTCACATTTTTACAGAATCTGTTAGTGGATTCATCTTTTTGTTAATCCATGTGTTTATTATATGTGACTATTTTTGTAAACAAGGTTTCTGTTGAGAAATAGACTAAAGGACCTCTGTAACAGGTATGCCACCTGGGAGGTATGGCAACCACATGGCCCTCCCAGCTACACAAAGTCGTGGTTTGCATGAGGGCATGCTGCACTTAGAGATCATGCATGAGAAAAAGTCACAAGAAAAACGAGTTCTTAAATTTCACCATGTTTCTGGGAGAGGTAATTGGGTGATAAGTGGAGGTTCTTCGCTGATCTTGTTTTGCAAAATCTAGCCCCTAGACCAAGTAGATCGTGTGTAGGTAGGCCAGTAAATTTTAGCAGGTGAAAACTTCATTCAAATGTCTGGAGTCATAAATTTTATGGGTTTTGTTTTTTGTCATATTAAAATAATACTGAATAGTGAATATTGCCCCTCACCGTTCACCTCCAGAATACTGAATTGACTAAAATAACTCTTTATAAATTTCTGCTTTATCCTGCACTTTGTTTAGCCATCTTTGGCTCTCAGCAAGGTTGACACTGTGTATGTTAATGAAATGCTATTTATTATGTAAATAGTCATTTTACCCTGTGGTGCACGTTTGAGCAAACAAATAATGACCTAAGCACAGTATTTATTGCATCAAATATGTACCACAAGAAATGTAGAGTGCAAGCTTTACACAGGTAATATAATGTATTCTGTACCATTTATAGGTAGTTTGGATGCTATCAATGCATGTTTATATTACCATGCTGCTGTATCTGGTTTCTCTCACTGCTCAGAATCTCATTTATGAGAAACCATATGTCAGTGGTAAAGTCAAGGAATTGTTCAACAGATCTCATTTATTTAAGTCATTAAGCAATAGTTTTCAGCACTTTAACAGCTTTTGGATTATTTTTAAATTTTAAGTGGATAACATATGGTGTATAGCCAGACTGTACAGACACGTTAAAAAAAACACACTGCTTAACCTGTTAAAAATGTGTTTAGAATTTTATAAGCAAATATAAATACTGTAAAAAAGTCATTTTATTTTATTTTTCTGCATCATGTACATAAATATGAAGAGGAAATTATCTTCAGGTTGATATCACAATCACTTTTCTTACTTTCTGTCCATAGTACTTTTTCATGAAAGAAATTTGCTAAATAAGAAATGAAAACAAGACTGGATAGTTGTAGATTTCTGGTTTTTAAATTACATTTGCTAATTTTAGATTATTTCACAATTTTAAGGTGCAAAATAGGTTCACGACTCATGTCCAAAGTATACTTTGCAATTGGAAAAGGGTTTAAAATTTTATTTATACTTCTGGTAGTACCTGTACTAACTGAATTGAATGTAGTACTTATTTTTATCTTTTTCCTTTTCTTCTAACTTCAGTTTATGTTTTCGTTTCTTTGGAGTAATGCTGCTCTAGATTGTTCTAAATATAATGTGGGCTTCACAGTTTTTTTTTTTTTCCACAAGAACAGAGAGTAGTCAACTTATATAGTCAATTACATCAGAACATTTTGTGTTTCTTGCAGAAGCAAACCATAGGCTCCTCTTTTTCTTAAAACTACTTAGATAAACTGTATTTGTGAACTGCATGCTGGAAAATGCTACTATTACACTAAATAATGCTAACCAACATTTAAAATGTGCAAAACTAATAAAGATTACATTTTTTTATTTTATTGTTTGCCCAGTCACATTTTGTTAACAGAATATTGTAATGACAGAGAGATTTTTACATTACAAATTGAGGGAGAAGGGGAGCACCCCCCAACACACACACAGGCATATCTGAGTTGACAAGAAAACCTAGGGTAGATATGTCACTGGGGGTAATGATCTCCCAGGGTTACAAGCAGCAGGTGTGTTCTATGTTAGGAGGAAGAACTGGTGTCAGTGGATAGCTGGTGACTCTAGGAGGAAGAGAAGTATGGGAATCTAAGTGATGGTGGATGACCATTTGAGCTATGAAAAAAAAACCTCTTAAGTCATTGTTTAAAAATTTAGAGTTGCCATGTGTGTGGGATACTGTGTTTACTCCTTCAGAGCCACTCCCCATGCTTCTGCATTATTCTGTGTGTCCCAAAAGGGTGACTTCTACACATTGCATAAATAGGCTCTCCTACCTTTAAGCTCCCAATTGGTTTGGCCAATGAGAAGCACCAGTGGGAAAGCATCACAGAGAGAAAATTGACATAGGAATATTTATTCTCCAATTCCTTCTTTTCTGAGTTGCCCTAGGTTGGCACTGGATTAATTCCTCCCCCTGAAAGTCATATTCCAGTCAGATTGCCCCTCATACAACTGGAGTTACTTTCTCTGGGGTCTGGCGAACACTCCTCCCCTTGCCCCTTCAGGTCTGCTGCTTCATTGAGAGTGCTTTCTCATTCCTTGTAGCTTTCTCCTAACATTGCCAACACCTTTGTAAATGTCCCCTTCATGAAAATCTTCTCTATGCCTCATTTCAGCATGTCCATCTGTCTCCTAACTGGCTGATACAAAGTGATTCAACAGCTCATGAAAGTCAGCAGGAAGCAAAGATGTACCTTGCTTCAGCTTAGGGGCTTAATCGTGCTAACTTTAGCAGATAAAGAAAGACAGGGATAGGAGTGGTGGTTCATGCCTGGGAGGCCAAAGCTGGTGGATCACTTGAGGTCGGGAGTTCGAGACCAGCCTGACCAACATGGAGAAACCCTGTCTCTACTAAAAATAAAAAATTAGCTGGGTGTGGTTGGTGCATGCCTGTAATCCTAGCTACTCAGGAGGCTGAGGCATGAGAACTGCTTGAACGCAAGAGGCAGAGGTTGTGGTGAGCTGAGATCGCCCTACTGCGCTCCAGCCTGGGCAACAAGAGTGAAACTCCATCTCAAAAAAAAACCAAAACAAAACAAAACAAAAAAAAAAAAAAAAAAAAGAAAGAAAGAAAGAAAGAAAGAAAGGAAGGAAGGAAGGAAGGAAGGAAGGAAAAATAAAAGAAAAGAAAAACAGTAACTAGGGAATCACAATGAAGTCCAGTACAGATTTCACAGAGATCATGGAAAGGTTACTCAGGTGGTCCAAATAGTAATATTAACAATCTAAATGAATCTATCTAAATTTCTGAGGAATGAGAGGCCTTCCCTTGTCATCAGGTGAAGCCAGTAGAGGGAACGTAGCCTCAACCAGAAAAAGAATAGTCATTAACAATGTTTTCCTCATTATTGTACAATGGACTGACTTTTCCTCTTCATAACATCACAATCCTAAAACAACACAACAATTAATTCTGATATATTAGTGGCTGAAAAAAATTCCCATTTCTAACTAAGGTTGGTAAGAATTATAGGATAAATCCTACAGACTTTATACTACTCATCCACTCCATTACTCACTGTTACCTTTCCAAATACAAAGAGAAGAACTGGTAAAACATAATTATATAAATCTCCATATTCATTCTGATATATTTGGTATAATATTTGCTGTGCTAAAAAGTAATTATTCTCCAAAGAGTGATGAGGTTATGTCAATAAGACACAGGAACCAATTAGAAGAGGTTTCCCATTGGCCAAATCTGGGGCAAGTTGAGCATCAAAATAAATGATAGTAAAATACTATAATTCATTGAATGAAACAAGAATCAACAAATACATACTAATGTAACTAAAGAAAAATAAAAATATGTTTCTTGCAGTTGAATGCTAAGTAACAATTGCAGAAGAAATAATAGAGTTAGAAAATCACTATTTGGCAATCATCCTAATGACAATTGATTCCTTCATGAACCATCAATGAGTATTAAAACTCATGGGTGAAAGTTTGATGAGGAATAGCATATTTATATCATCTCAAAGTATCTCTTCTCTATTAATTAAAAAATTTAAAAAGAAGAAAATATACTTTGGAGAAACACAGCAGACAATACCTTCAAAGAAGTTATCAATTATGAGACCAACTGATACTATGCCTCTTGATAAGATATACTGAAAGGGCCACATTACTTCCTGATATGCAGTCAGAAATTTAAAATCAGAATCTCACCAGAAGGAAAACTAAATTGAGGACATTGTATAAAATAACCGGACTGAACTCTAAAAATGTCGATGTCGTGAAAAACAAAGAAAAGCTAAAGAATTGCATGAGGTCAAAGAACTATGAGAACTAAACACAATTCTAGACTGAATATCAAATAAAAAATAAGGGATAAATAATATTATTGGGAAATCTTAATAACTTTGAATATGGACTGTTTATTAGTTACTAGTATTATAATAGTGTTAATTTTCCTAACTTTGTTAAGACTACTGTACCTATTCCATGAAAGCAGAAAATGTCCCTATTCTCTGAAAATGCATGCTAAAGCATTTAGGGGTGAATGTGACAACGTCTGCAGCTCATTCTTGAATCAGTTCAAAGAAAAATTAGTTACATTTATATGAATATAGGTATGTATGTAAACAGGCAGAGATATAAATATAGACGTGTGTGTGTCTTTAGAAAGGGGAGGATTTTTTGCTGTGTGTTGTTGAAGTGCCTATGTCTGTATGTTCACACTATCATATTTTGTATGTCCAGGACTTTATAATTTCTACCTTCAAAATTAGATCTACTGTTTGTAATTAATTCAATGTGTATTGGATTTTTAACTATTATTCTCATTTCCTAGCAATAACTTCCTGAAAATTCACAGAAATGATTACATTCCTTGTTCTTCATAGTAATCACTGTTTGCTAAAAATAAGAATATTTTAGAAAAGATCTGTGGCCTAGTAGTTAATACCCCAGTATTTGATGCCAAACAGATCTAATTTGGAGAATTGTAATCTACACTGTGGTGATTCTGTCTATACAGTAAGAGAAGGTGGCGCTTTGCTAAGCCGGGGACCAGACACTGTGGGTATAAATAATAATTCCACACACAGCTCCACAGAGCCGCACTCCCATGACAAGGCTTTCACATGTCTGTAGTTAAGCCAGAAAATTAAGAATAATGCCATAAATATTTATAAAGCTGAGCAAATCCCAGTTAAAGAGCTTTATCCTAAAATTGTGTCTTTTAGATTATTTTCTAAAGACTAATACCATTTAATGTTTAAATGTTCTTTTGAAATGATGGTGAGAATATATGATAATGGGTTATTTGTTTTAATATTTTATTTGGCCAAGTGAAAAATTGGCAACCTGGTGTCAGTCCTCCCATTTGTATTTTACTGGTGCATGAAATCCAAAAGTCTAGGAACCATTGGGATAGACAACTCTACTGCATAAGTTTGTATGTTTGTATATCTGTATCACAAAGCCCAGACATTTGAACTATATAAACTTGTCATACTAAAGACCGCAAATATGTCTGGTAATTGCATATTCTTCATGTGTGCACTGGAATTTCTTATTATATAAGAAAATAAATGTGTTTCTAAATCACTATAAATTGGGTACAGCTGATAGTACTATTCTTCCTGGCACATGGAAATATTCCACTGAGGTCAATCAATATTGATTTAATCAGTGTAACAGCAAAGGCACTAGAGGAGGAAAATACTCCACACAATCAAGTATAGAGGGGAAAGTTGTATCACCAAGACATTCTTAAAATCACAAGTGGATAAATTGCAATATCAATTGATTACTCATTGGCTTGAGTCCTTTATCATTCCCTTAGAACACTCCTCATACTTGCAGATAACTCAGCTCCTCATCTCAGCCAGAAATGAGGACATCATTATAAACGTCCACAACTTCTTTCCTATTCAGTGAAAAATATCTAAGCCCTCTTTCCCTTCCCTTTTTCCCCTTCCATTGTCTTCCTTTTTCCTTCCTTTGTTTTTCTTACTTTATCTCCCCCCCTACCTTTCCCTTTCTTCCTTCCTCCCGCTCTCCCTTCCTTCCTCTCCTTCGTTCCTTCCTTCCTTTCTTTTCTTCTATCCATCCTTTAATATCTTTTCAAAGATCAGTTGTTCCCATTCATTTCTACGTTCTCTGATACCCTTCTCTATGACTTGTTCTACTTCTCTTGTATCTTCATTCTTTCCCTCTTCACTGATCCTTTTGGTCTGCCTTTGTATTTTTAAAATCAGTTTTTCTAATCTTGAAAAATAACTTGGCTCAACCCTGATGCATCTTTATTCACCATATCATTAGCTCAATATTTTTAAAGGTTAGTTTCTAAAACTGGGGCTTTATACTCACTATCTTCATTCTTGGTTAAAATTTAAAGAAATACAGGTCCCAGTGATATTTATGAGAAAATTTGACTGTGAATAATCTTGTTGATATAAATAACTTCGGGTTTTCAAAATGTTGTGCTAGCTGTTAGCTTTCCCAATAACATTATGGAGGAAGGGTTAGAAAATACAAAAGTTAGATATAGGAACCAAGAAAATAACCTGTATGGAGCCAAGCTATACATACTCTTGTCTCTGGTTATGATGAATACATATCCTGTATTCAATGCTTGCTTAGAAAGGTATGATGTCCGCAGAGCAATTCAATTGTTAGCTGTGACGGTTTTTTTTGTTTGTTTTCTCCCCACAGAATTCAACTTTTATTTATGAGGATATGGAGACCAGAAAGTTCCTAAAATAAATTTGTAAAAGAAAACATTAATAATAAATTTATCATGAAAAAATATTGTTACAGAAAATTTAGTTTTTCCTCTAAGTTATTATGAACTGACTACCCCCGTGTTAATTAAACTTGCCACTATGCATGTGTATATTTTGTTGGAAAACATCGAGATACAAGTCTTGTTTTTCTTCTTCAAGCTGTTTGAAATAAATTGTGACCCAAACAGATTCAAATACCAGCTCAATGCTGAATCTTATTCTTTCAGAGCACCTTGTCTCTCCTTCATGCTCTCAAACCTGACTCCTACTTCTGCCACTTTAAATTAGCTAAATTTGATCTTTATTCAATCTTCATCATATCTGGTAGATTTTTTAGAATTTGATGGTGATGATATTCACCTCCTTCTTTAAATTGCATTTTACTTATAACACTAGAGTGTCCTAAGTGTCTTATTATATCTTTGATTCTTTGCCTTTACTCTCTATCAATTTTTTTTTCTCCTTTTGGATTTGTACTGCAGCATCAGACTTTTTGCTAAGTTGGTGCTGAATCTCCACCTGTCTGTTGGTCTTTTGTGCTTGCATATTCAGCTATCACTTTCAACTTGATATGTCCAAAAGTAGTCCCTTTATAGTCTATTCTTCTTAGCCACCAACAAAACTAGCCAAAAGTCAACCTGCTTTCCCAATATCTATTACTCTTCAAGTTATCCTTCCAATTCAACAAAAGAGATAAGTACAATTACAGGATATATTAAAGAACAGATGAGTAATGCTATGTGAGGATACAGGGAAGGTTATATATAAGCTTTTTTTTCTTTTTTTCTTTTTTTTTTTGTTACATAGTTTCACTCTGCCACCCATGCTGGAGTGCAGTGGCACAATCTCAGCTCACTGCAACTCCCCGCCTCCATTCCCCAGGTTCAAGTAATAATTCTCCTTCCTCGGCCTCCTGAGTAGCTGGGATTACAGGTGCCTGCCACGGCACCCAGCTAATTGACCCAGCTAAGTTTTGTGTTTTTATTGGAAACGGGATTCCACCACGTTGGCTGGGCTGGTCTGGAACATCTGATCTCAAATAAGCCACCTGTCTCGACCTCCCAAAGTGCTAGGATTACAGGCATGAGCCACTGCACCAAGCGTGTAAGGGGATAACTTCTGATCCATGTTTTAAAGAATAAGCAGGGTAGGACAGCCAGGACAGCAAAAACATCAGACCAATGGACAAAAGCACAGGCTCTAGCATCAGACTGCCTGGATTCAAATGTCGGTTATAGTGATATTACATACTCCTGAATGACCTTGAAAGTTTCTTAGCCTCTCATTGCCTCAATTTCATCATCTGTAAAAATGGTATTAATAATTCTTATGTGGACTAAATGAGTTAATGGAAGTAACGCTTTCAGATCAACATTTCCAGGCATATAATTACTGCGTAAGTCTTTGTCCTAATGATGGCAATCCAAGACACATATGAAAACAAGAAACACATGGACAGTTCAGAGCATTTTCAAGAGTTCACTAATGCCAAAGTGAAAAGTGAGCAATGGCAGTGACTGAGAGACAGGCAACGCGTCCAGATGACAAAGGGCCTTAAATGCAGGGTGGAGGCCTGGATGATGAAGACCCATTTAGAAATTTGTAAGAGAAGCAAAAATGGGTGTGGTGAGAACAGATTTTGACTTCAAGACAAAGGAAACATTCAATGTGAATTTTACAATTATTTTTTCTAATTCTGTGAAAAATGACATTGATCAAAAACCAGTAGATGTTGGTGAGGTACAGTGAAAAGGAAAAGCTTATACACTGTTGGTGGGAACACAGATTAGTACAACCTCTATGGAAAATAGTTTGGAGATTTCTCAAAGAACTAAAAGAGATCAAATATTCAATCTAGCAATCCCACTACCAAAGGAAAATAAGTTATATCAAAAAGACACCTGCATTTGCGCGTTTATCACAGCCCAGTTCACAATTGCAAAGATACGGAATCTACCTAAGTGCCCGTAAATTGAGGAGTAGGTAAAGAAAGCCAAGGGTGCCCAAGGTAGAGAATACGGTCATGGGTTCTCAGTTTCTATTCCTGCTTCAGCCAGTAAAGCCTCTTCCTCAACTCTCTTTTCTGCTGATCACTAGGGACAGATACTAAAAGTCATGGCTTCAGGCTGCTAAAGCCTAAAACAAAACAAAACTGACCGATGACGATAAAATTAGGCGGGATAAGCTTGAACACTAAATAGTAGTATTTATAGCAGAATATTACTCAGCCATAAAAATGAGGGAAACTTCTTTTGCAGCAACTAGGATGGAACTGGAGATCGTTATCCTAAATGAAATAACTCAGGAATAGAAAACAAAATACTGCATGCTCCCTTATAAATAGGAGCTAAGCCATGGATATGCAAACCAATATAGAGTAGTATAATAAACACTGGAGATTCAGAAGTAGGAAAGGGGAGAAGGAGATGAGGAATAAAAAGTCAACAGTCGGGTACAATGTGCACTGTATATTACTACATCACTACGCTAAAAGCTCAGACTTCACCACTATGTAGTGCATCCACACAACAACAACAACAAAAAAAAAACTTGTACCACTAAAGCTATGGAAAAATAAATTGATTAAATAAATAAGTGAATAAATAACAAGCAATTGCTGAAAACAAAAAGATAAAAGAAACAGAAATTGGGGCCAAAGTTTAGGAAGCTGCTGGGACAACACAGTGATGAGACATAAGCCTTGAATATCTTCTTTCTTTCTACCCAGTGAAACCAAGCCCAATCTTCATGATTCACATTAACCTTCCTTGTTTCTTATTATTGGAAGAGAACTTTTTTCTCCTATGAATCTCTGTGGGATTCAAAAGTGTCAGCATTTGGACATGTAACCAGATACTCACATCCAAACACTTTTGAGAGTAGGGGAGGACAATATTAATAATTGCGCTAAAACAGGCAAAATCCAGGACTCTTGCAGGCACATCAGGACAGAAGGTTACTAATCCACCTTTACATGTAATTTGGAATGTAGGTTTCTTCCTTTCATCATCCTTACTTCTACTCTGCCACAAGAAAATATATACCATATGGTGCCTGGCAGGCAGAAATGATCCTGTGTAGTGCTTGGCATACACACAATGATGAGTAAGTATTTAGCAAATGAGCAGTTGAATTAAATTTTAGGATTACTTTAAATAGCTTTTTCTTTTTAAGTTTTTACCCCTCTAAAATCTTTTTTCTTTGCTTATACAGAATATCAGAATTTTATGTATAAGATGAATAAGATATTACAAAACTTACAAATGAAAATTGACCTTGGCATATTACGGTAATATTGGATATATATGACTCATACTCACATGCATAAGAGTACATACCATATCTATTACCTGTAAAGAAATAGACATAAATATAAGTGTGGGTCTAAGTATAGATATGTTTATACACAAATATTTTAAAAAGATTGATTTTAAACTCTTTAGAACTTAAGGGTTATATAATACTCACCTCACTTTTTGTTATGATGGAATTATTGAGTTTGCCATTTTAAATTTATTTATTCTTATCTTCTAAAAGGAAGTAGGGTTTCTGGACCTTGTTTTCTCTTCAACATTACTTGGCCTGATTCCTATCTGCATTATTAATGTTCATCTTTCATCAGGGATGGTGAAGAAATGTCTTGTTCAGCAGTATTTCTTGCAGTCATGGAAAACAAAATTTCTAAAGGCAAACAAATTGAGCCTTTGATGAGCCTCAGTCCTAAGTGCAGTAATTTGCCCTACCTAAGGGAAACGTCTATTGAGTTATACTGATTGATAACCTGAGACAGGTGAAATGCTAGAGCAAAATGTAGTAACTATAAGACTGTGAACGTATAAATATGTAAGGAGGCAGATAACAGGATTTATGGGGAAAGGTTAAAGTACCTAGGAATATTTCTCTCAGAGAAGAGAATGAGGAATGACATTAATACATCGGAGCGTGTTCTATTTATTATATGTTATGATTTGCTAAAATAAAATTCATTAGGCATTAATATTATTAAATTTAGTATGAAACTAATAAGATATGTCTTAGAATTTTATGACACTCCACTTTCACAGTAATGTAGACTTTTTATAGCATGCTTCTTAAAACTCTGCCAGCCTCCTGCACTCATTATGCAGTTCCAAAGCTGCTTCCACATTTTTAGGTATTTATTATACCAGTACTCCCACTTTTTGGTATCAGTTTCTGCCTTAGTTCATTCAGATTGCTACAACAAATGCCATAGACTGGGTAGCTTTAAAACAACAGAAATTTATTTCTCACAGTTCTGGAGGCTGGAAGTACGTGGTCAGGGCCACAAAAGATTTGATGTCTTGTGAAGGCCTATTTCCTTGTTCATCGACAATGGGCTTCGTACTGAGTTCACACATAACAGAAGGAGTAAAAGAGATCTTTGGGCAATTTAGGACACTAATCTTACCCACGAGGGCTCTGCCATCATACCTAATGACCTCCCTAAAATCTACCCTCGGATATCATCACATGGGAGGTTAGGATTTCAATATATTAACTCGGGGGAGATATAAACATTCAGTCTATAGAATATGACAAATGCTATTAGCAATAAACATTCAGTCTATAGCATATGGCAAATACCATTAACACATTTGATGCTACTCTATTCTTTCTTATCACTTGAATTAATAAATAAAAACAAATTAATTATCTGCGAACAATTATAGTTAAAAGAATCTCATTCAGCAGAAGTTTTTATTTTAAAACATTTAAAGAGATTGCAAAAGATATTTCTAAAATAGATATCAGTCTTGATTGTTGTAACAAACCAAGACTATGAAATTTAAATAGTAGAAAATGAGAAGGCCAAAGATAAACACTACTAAAACTTAGTCCGTATTTTTCATGAGTTGTAAGTATATGCAACATCAAATCAAAAACATTTACTTAATTTTTCAAACTTCCTAAGGTACTGTTTCTCAATCACTCTTTGAGAAAACCAGAAATACTGTGCATCTAACAAAATCTCTTGCACCTTTAGCTAATTATTTAACTTTGCAGAACATTGAATTCACATTTACAAAATGAAGGATTTGAAAGATAAAATCTTTTAGCCAAGCGCATTGGCTCACACCTATAATCCTAGCATTTTGGGAGGTCGAGGCGGGTGGATCACAAGGTCCGGAAATCGAGACTATCCTGGCCAGCATGGTGAAACCCCATCGCTACTAGAAATACCAAAAAATTAGCCAGGCATGGTGGTGCGTGCCTGTAGTCCCAGCTACTCAGGAGGCTGAGGAAGGAGAATCACTTGAACCCAGGAGGCAGAAGCTGTAGTGAGCTGAGATGGCACCACAGCACTCCAGCATGGGCTACAGAGCAAGGCTCTGTCCCAAAAAAAAAAAAAAAGAAAGAAAGAAAGAAAGAAAGATAAAACCTTTCAAGGTTCATTTGCATTTCAAAATATTATTTTTCTGAGAATAAAACAACTTCTGCTAGCATAAAGCAATTACAATTAACACAGTGAATCAAGTAAACCTCACATTAATTTTATTGACTTTTAAGACAATATACAAAGGGTTTCTCCTGATAAGGTTTAACTTCTGTCTGTCTAGTGATTTTATAATAACTATGAGAGGAAAAACGTTACCAGTATTAGAGAAGGGGATTCTATTCTTAGGAATTTGTGGAGAATGACAGGAACCTGCAAAAGGTGATTTTCCTCTACTCTGTCCTGCAAGGCTGTGTGTATGTCATCAGGAAGTTCACGCCTTGGTCTCTAATTCAACTCTTAAAATATACTCTAACTCTAGATTATCCTGACAAATACAGACTCCTTGATATTGTCTGAATAACAACTTGGAAATAAATTACTGACTTTTAAAGCCTGCCATATTCAGGTACACATCTTTTTTTCTTGATACATAATAACTGTGCCTATTTTAGCGTCATACATGTAACGATTTGCTACACTCATGTAACCAATCAGAGTAATTGAGATATCCATCATCTTAAATGTTTGCCTGTCTTTATGCTAGGAACATTCAAATTATTTCTTTCTAACTATTTTGAAATTTATATTCTATTAATGTTAACTATAGTCAACCTACTGATCTATCGAGCACCAGGTCATATTTCTCCTATCTAACTGTGCATTTGCACCCATGAATCAACTTCTCTTTATGCCCTACTTCCCCCTACCCTTCCAGCCTCTGGTTAACTGCCAATCTACTCTCTACTCCCATTAGACCCACTTTTTCAGCTCCCACATATGAGTGATAACATGCATTATTTGTCTTTCTGTTCTTCACTTATTTCACTTAATATGATGATCTCCAGGTCCGTTTTTTTAATCCATTCATCTGTTGATAGATGGTTGATTCCATCTTTTGTCTATTGTGAACAGTGCTGAAATAAACAGTGTTGCAGATTTTTTTTGACATATTGATTTTCCTTTTTTTCAGATATATACTCAATAGTGATATCACTGAATCATATGGTAGTTTCTTGAAGAAACTCCATCCTGTTTTCCAGAATGGCTATATGGATTTACATTTCTACCAATGATATAAAAGATTCTCTTTCTCCACAAATCTCCAGCATCTGTTATTCCCTGTCTTTTTTTATAAAAGCCATTATAACAGGCATGAGATAACATCTTATTGTGGTTTTGATTTCCATTGCTTTGATAATTAGTAATTTTGAATATTTTTTTCATATACCTGTTCCCCAAGACATATTTATGCTTTTGAGAAATGTCTATTTAGATTTTTCACCAATTTTTAAATCAGAATTTTTTTTCTTATAGATTTGACCTCCTTATATTCTGGTTATTAATTCCTTGCCAAATGCACAGTTTATAACTATTTTCTTATAAATTAAATATATATTTATATTTATTTATTATATATATATGACAGGTACAGAAACCATATATATATAATATATATATGAAATATATATAATATATATAAAAATATATATAAAATATATATATGAAATATATATATATATTTTAAGTTCTGGGACACATGTGCAGAACATGCAGGTTTGTTACATAGCTATACATGTGTCATGGTGGTTTGCTGCACCCATCAACCTATCATCTAGGTTTTAAACCTCACATGCATTAGGCATTTGTCCTAATGCTCCCTCTCCCCTTGCCCCTCATCCCCCAACAGGGCCCAGTGTGTGATGTTTCCCTCCCTCTGTCCCTATGTTCTCATATTCAACTGCCATTTATAAGTGAGAACATGTGATGTTTGGTCTTCCGTTCCTGTGTTAGTTTCCTGAGAATGATGGGTTCCAGCTTTATCCATGTCTCTGCAAAGGACATGAACTCATTCTTTTTATGGCTGCATAGTATTCCATGGAGTGTATATGCTACATTTTCTTTATCTAGTCTATCACTGATGGGCATTTGGGTTGGTTCCAAGTCTTTGCTACTGTGAATGGTGCTGCAGTTAACATATATGTTATGTACATGTGTTTTTATAGCAGAATGATTTATAATCCTTTGAGTATATACCCAGTAATGGAATTGCTGGGTCAAATGGTATTTCTGGTTCTAGGTCCTTGAGGAACTGCCACACTGACTTCCACAATGGTTGATCCAATTTGCACTCTCACCAGCAGTGCAAAAGCATTCCTATTTCTCCACATCCTCTTCAGCATCTGTTGTTTCCTGACTTTTTAATGATTGCCATTCTAACTGGCATGAGATGGTATCTCAGTGTGGTTTTGATTTCCATTTCTCTAATAGCCAGTGAAGATGAGCTTTTTTTCCTATGTTTGTTGGCCACATAAATGTCTTCTTTTGAAAAATCTCTGTCCATATACTTTGCCCACTTTTTGATGAGGTTGTTCATTTTTTTGTTGTAAATTTGTTTAAGTTCCTTGTAGATTCTGGATATTAGACCTTTTTCAGATGAACAGATTGCAAAAATCTTCTCCCATTCTGTAGGTTGCTTGTTTACTATGATGACAGTTTCTTTTCCTCTGCAGAAGCTCTTTAGCTTAATTAGATCCCATTTGTCAATGTTGACTTTCATTGCCATTGCTTTTGATGTTTTAGTCATAAAGTCTTTGCCCATGCCTATGTCCTGAAAGGTATTTTCTAGGTTTTCTTCTAGGATTTTTATGGTTTTAGGTTTTATGTTGAAGTCTTTAATCCATCTTTAGTTAATTTTTGTACAAGGTGTAAGGAAGGGGTCCAGTTTCAGTTTTCCACATATGGCTAGCCAGTTTCACAGCGTCATTTCTTAAATAGAGAATCCTTTCCCAATTGCTTGTTTTTGTCAGGTTTGTTGAAGATCAGATTGTTGTAGATGTGTGGTGTTATTTCTGAGGGCATCTGTTCTGTTCCATTGGCCTATATATCTGTTTTGTTTCCAGTACCATGTTGTTTTTGTTGCTGTAGTCTTGCAGTATAGTTTGAAGTCAGGTAGCATGATGCCTCCAGCTTTGTTCCTTCTGCTTAGGATTGTCTTGGCTATATGGGCTCTTTTGTGGTTCCATGTGAAATTTAAAATTTTTTCTAGTTGTGTGAAGGAAGTCAATCGTAGCTTGATGGGAATAGCATTGAATCTATAAATTGCTTCGGGCAGTATGGCCATTCACAATACTGATTCTTCCTGTCCATGAGCATGGAATGTTTTTCCAATTTTTTGTGTCTTCTCTTATTTCCTTGAGCAGTGGTTTGTAGTTCTCCTTGAAGAGGTCCTTCATGCCCCTTGTAAGTTGTATTCCTAGGTATTTTATTTCTTTGTAGCAATTGTGAATGGGAGTTCACTCATGTTTTGGCTCTATGTTTGTCTATCATTGGTATATAGGAATGCTTGTGATTTCTGTACATGGATTTCATATCCCAAGACTTTGCTGAAGTTGTTTATCAGCTTAATAAGTCCTTGGACTGAGATGATGGGGTTTTCTAAATATACAATTACGTCATCTGCAAACAGAGACAATTTGGCTTCCTCTTTTCCTATTTGAATGCCCTTTCTTTCTCTTGCCTGATTGCCCCAGCCAGAATTTCCAATACCATGTTGAGTAGGAGTGGTGATAGAGGGCTTCCTTGTCTTGTGCTGGTTTTCAAAGGGAATATGACCAGCTTTTGCCCATTCACTATGATATTGGCTATGGGTTTGTCATAAATAGCTCCTATTATTTTGAGATATCTTCCATCAATACCTAGTTTATTGAGTGTTTTTAGCATGAAGAGGTGTTGCATTTGATCGAAGGACTTTTCTGCATCTATTAAGATAATCATGTGGTTTTTGTCATTGGTTCTATTTATGAGATGGATTACGTTTTTTGATTTGTGTATGTTGAACCAGCCTTCCCAGGGATGAAGCCAACTTGATCGTGATGGATAAGCTTTTTGATGTGCTGCTGAATTAGGTTTGTCAGTATGTTATCGAGGATTTTTGCATTGATGTTCATCAGGGATATTGGTCTCTAATTTTCTTTTTTTGTTGTGTCTCTGCCAGGTTGATATCAGGATAATGCTGGCCTCATAAAATGAATTAGGGAGGGGTCCCTCTATTTCTTTTATTTACAATAATTTCAGAAGGAATGGTAGCAGCTCCTCTTTGTACCTCTGGTAGAATTTGGCTGTAAATCTCTCTGTTTCTGGGCTTTTTTGGGGTTGGGGGGCGGGATTGGTAGGTTATTAATACTGTCTCAATTTTAGAACTTATTATTGGTTTATTCAGGGATTCGACATCTTCCTTGGGGGTTGTGTATGTGTGCAGGAATTTATTCATTTCTTTTAGATTTTCTAGTTTATTTGCATAGAGGTGTTTATTCTCTGATCGTTGTATTTCTGTGGGATCAGTGGTGATATCCCCTTTATCATTTTTCATTGTGTCTATTTGATTCTTCTCTCTTTTCTTCTTTATTAGTCTGGGAAGCAGTCTATTTTGTTAATATTTTCAAAAAACCAGTTCCTGTATTCACTGATTTTTTGAAGGGTATTTTTGTGTCTCCATCTCCTTCAGTTCTGCTCTGATCTTAGTTATTTATTGTCTTCTGCTAGCTTTTGAATTTGTTTGCTCTTGCTTTTCCAGTCCTTTTAATTGTGCTGTTAGTGTGTCATCTTTAGATCTTTCCCACTTTCTGATGTGGGCATTCAGTACTATAAATTTTTCTCTTAATCACTGTGTCCCAGAGATTCTGGTACATTGTGTCTTTGTTTTTATTGGATGCAGGGAAGAGAGAAACCAATGAAAAAGTAGGGAAAAGGAAGATCAGTGAAAAAAATTAGATGTGATATATCCAAAGAAGGTTACATTAGAGCATAACAGAATCCACAACCTCAATTGTACTAAAGCAGGCGTCCCCAGACTTTTTACACAGGGGGCCAGTTTACTGTCCCTCAGATCGTTGGAGGGCCGCCACATACTGTGCTCCTCTCACTGACCACCAATGAAAGAGGTGCCCCTTCCTGAAGTGCGGCGGGGGGCTGGATAAATGGTCTGAGGGGGCCGCATGCGGCCCGCGGGCCGTAGTTTGGGGACGCCTGTACTAAAGTCTCTGTCTATGTCTTTATTTTTCCATATCAAACATTTAGCATTAGCATGTGTTTCCTCTAGATGACTACCTGGAAACACTGCTACAAACAAAGTTATCAAGAATCAAACATCAAGACCTGATGTTTTCTGAAACTTCAGACAAAAATTCAAATGGAGCATTGGTTTTCTCACATTCCAAAGTTATATGTCATAATTTGACATCAGGTAAGATTTTTCATATGTGAACTTGGACGTAAGAGTAAAATCTAAAATACTGTACTGGTTATCTGAATGTCACACCAAGCAAGATGGAGGAGTTATCACTATTCCTTATTCTATCACTTAGAAAAAAAGATTATTTAAGGAAGTAGAAGGAAAAACAGATGGCATCTTGTCTGAAGACATTTTGTATATCACAGTTGTAAACATTTAAATAATTCATTCTTTCTATTTCAAAAGAACAGACTCTTTTAAGTGTATCTTTCTGTGTCTTTTCTCTCCTACTTTTGCATAGATAAGACGTCAAGATCTAGCCAAGAAAATCAAGAAAAAAAGTTCTCCTGGTAAGTTGCTGTCATGATATTTGAGTAGAAACATTCCCAACATCTGATAATTCAGGTGATGTAAATGTACGGTTATCAGAAGTTCTTAGCCATCAGGTATGTGAGCTGCTGAAGTATTTTTAAAGACACACACACAATAGTCTAAAAGAAGTCAATTGAAGAAATGCAGTCAAATAATTTCCTGGACTATAACAAGTGATGTGAATTCCACTTAAACCCTAAAGCTTCACAGAGAACACATACTTTAGGTGCTTGATTGCAGCTCTGAAAACAATTATTAAAGCTGTAATAATTGTTAATTTATTGTAATTTACTCATTCCCTTTTGCAAAGATCTGTTTACTGTTTATTTACCTTTATTAGACTTTAAACTCTAGGAAAGTAGGTACAAAAAATTGTTCTCTGCCACAGGAACTCATTAAATCTTTAATGAATAAATGAACAACTGATTTAGCAACACATTGTTAGAACTCAGATTACATCCTCAGCTTTCATCATAGTGAGTGCCATTTAGCAAAGGAACTGTAATTGGCAGATCACTGACCATTATCTTCTTCTCCATAATTTAAACGAATAAATTTAAAGAATTTTAAAGAAATAGATGACAAGTATCTGATTTTTTGCATTAGCAACTACTACAATTCATAACACTATTTGAAAGTGTAATACACTATTCAAAAGTGTAATACACTATTCAAAAGTGTAATACATTTGTACTGTGTTATTTGGAAAAGAAAAGAGCCATAGATGGTATATGCTAGGATCCTAAACTCAAGAGTTATCAGACGGCTTGCCCCATACTTAAACAGCTGGTTAAGCAGCGTTCCTATGTCTGTGCTATGAAGTTTTCCTATAAATGTGCTGTGAACCTTTACACAGTGCTTTTCAAATTTTGAAATGCTTTCATATAATATCATTAAGTCTAAACATTGACAAAGCAAATATTACAATCCCTACATCCAATTATCCATTACACATATGTAAACTAAAACAGAAAAATGTTAACAGCTTGACTTCCAGTAATAAAATGGCAGTGTAGAAGCAAGCTGGGTTCGGTCACACGTCTCCCACAGAAAATAAAAAACAAACATGCAGTGCCAAGATTATAACCATCAATATCCTAAACTCAAATGTGAAGATGAGACAGTTCCTGGAGCCACCAAGAATTGACAAAAATATAGATGGTAACAAGATCAGACTTCCACATCTGTGATGCTCTTCCCTCCATTCTGCCCAGTACCAAGCACATGGAAAAAATTCCCCCAGCTCAGAGTTTCTACACTAGAAAATATGACATTGAGGTACACAACCAGCCTTTCCACCATACTGGAACTGGCAAAAGATGTGCCTCTATATTAACCAGTGGGAAGCATCCGAAGTGCCTAAGGGGAGAAATGTTCCCAAGGACAGGTAGAGACAAAGGGAAGGCAGAACTACCATCCCAGCCCTGGAAACTCTGCTCTGTAATGCAAAGGAAACACCAAATAGAGTAGCTGCCCAGCAGGACCACCTTATACAAGATTTGTTCTACAAGTACGCACAAAGCCCTATCCAGCCAACCCACACTGCCAGGATACTCCCTTTGGAGTCTCCTCTATTTGGAAAGCGAAGCCGTGAGATTGTTTAGTAGAGCCAAGGTCAACCTGGGCTTAAGGTGCCAAATGCAGCTGAAAAGGAGGCAGCAGCCTAGTGGTAAAGAAGCTTAAAGCAAATACATCCAATAAAAACCAAGACGAGCCAGACAAAGAAGACTGAAATAAATCATAAATCTTTCAATGCAAAGATGTAGATGTATATCTACAAAAAACAACAGCAAAGATGGAACCATGATTTTGCCAAAGCTAGGAACCTAACAACCTAGTGATATGTGAGCTCTCTGACCAACAATTTAAAATAGCAGCTTTAAGGAAGCTCAGTGGTCTCCAAGTTAACACAGAAAAGGAGTTCAGAAAATTATCAGATAAATTAAACACAGAGATTAAAATAATTTTAAAAATAAAACAAATATTGGAACTGTAAAATACATTTGCTGAATGCAAAAATTTATTAGAGGCTGTCAACAGTAGAATGCATCATGCAGAGGAAAGAATCAGTAATCTTGAAGACAGGCTGCTGGATAATGCACAGTCAGAAGAATAAAAAGAAAGAAGAATGAAAACCAATAAAGAATACTTACAAGATATAGAATGTTACCTCAAAAAACAAAATCGAAGAATGACTAGTGTTTAAAAGCGAGTAGAGCAAGAGCAAGACGTAGAAAGTTTATTTAAAGAAACAAAACAGATGACCTTCCAAAACTTCAAAAAGAAATATTCAGGTATAGGAATGTCAGAGAATACCAAACAGATCCGACCCAAATAGCACTACCCCAAGGAATATAATAATCAGATTCTCGAAGGTCAAAGACAAAGAGAGAATCTGAAAAGCGGAAAGAGAAAAGAAGTAAATAACATATAAAGGATCTCCAATTCATTTGGCCACAGATTTTTTTCAATGGAAATCACACAGGAAAGGCAAGAGTGCACCAACATTTTCAGAATGTTGAAAGAAAAAAACTGCCATTCAAGAACACTTTAATTAGCAAAGTTATCTTTCAAATATGAAGGAGAAATAAAATCTTTCTTAGACAAACAAGAGCTGAGAGAATTGAACACCATTAGACCCATTTTTAAAGACATGCTAAAGAGAGTTCTTTTATTTGAAAGGAAAACAATAACACAAAATTGAAGGTATAAAACCTAACAATAAAATGAAGTATATAGACAAACCCAGATTACTGTAATAGCTGCATGGTGTGCAATTCACTCCTCTAGTACAAAGCCCAAAAGAAAAATCTATCAAAAGTATTAATAGCTACAGCAGCTTGCTAAGAGAGAGATAATATAAAAATATGTCAATTTAGATAATTAAAAGTCAAAAGGTGGGGGAATAGGATTAAAGTATAGATTTTTGTTTTTATCTTTCTTCTATACTATTGTTTGTAATCTAAGATAAACTGTCATCTCCTTAAAATAACTTACATCTATAAGATGTGTTTTTGCAAGTCTCAAGATAACCACAGGGCAAAAACCAGTAATTCACTAAACACGAAAAGAGATGAATTAAAGCATTCTGCCAGAGAAAAAGTATTTAACCAGAAAGGAAGAAAGTAAGAAGGGAGGCAAGGAAGGAGTTTTGAAATAACCAGCAAACAAGCAACCAAGTGGCAGTAGGCTTTACTTATTAATAGCCTTCAGTGTAAGTCGACTCAGTTCTCGAATTAAATGGCATACAGTGGCTGAATAGATAAACAACAAAGACCCAACTATACGCTGCCTACAGAAAAATAAAAATAAAAAACAAAAAAACTTCACCTAAAAATATACAGTCTGAAAGAGAAGAGATGGAAAAAGAAGAGATGGAACAAGACGTTACATATAATTGGAAACCAAGAAAGAGCAGGAGTGGCCGTACTTATATGAGATAAAATAGCCTATAAATCAAAGATTGTAAAACACACACACACACACACACACAACAGATCACTATATAATGATAAAGAAGTCATTTCAGCAAGAAAAAAATATAACAATTACAAATATCTGTGCACCGAACACTGGACCACCCAAGTATATACAGCAAACATTAATAGATCTAAAGGGAGAGATAGATTGTAATACAATAATGGGGGACTTTATCACCCCATCCTCAAAAATGAAGAGATCATTTAGAGAGAAAATCAAAAAGGAAATAATGGAGATAAACTATACACTGATAGGCCTAACTAACATTTACAGAACATTTCACCCAACTGCTACAAAATAACATTCTTTTTTGTCATTAACTCATGGAACATTCACCATAATAAACCATATCTTAAGTCAAAAAACAGGTCCCAACCAGTTCAAAATATAGAAACAGCCAAACATGATAGCTTGCGCCTATAGTTCTAGTTACTTAGGAGGCTAAAAAAATACCTAGAAGTCAATTTAACCAAAATGTGAAAGATCTATATAAGGAAAATGATAAAACACTGATAAAAGAAATTAAAGAGTACATGCAAAAAAATGGAAGGAAATTCCATGCTCATAGATTGGAAGAATAACATTGTTAAAATGTCAATACTATTCAAAGCAATTTACAGATTCAGTGCAATCCTTATCAAAAAAAAGAATGAAATTCTTCACATAAATGGAAAAAAAAAAAAAACAAACAAAAACTTACCTGGAAACACAAAGGACCCTACTAGCCAAAACAATCCTGAACAAAAAGGACAAAGCTAGAGGCTTCACATTATCTCATTTCAAAATTTATGACAAAGCTATAGTACCAAAACAGCAGTGTGTGGGCATAGACCATGTAACATGTACAGGACAGACACATAGAGCAATGGACCAGAACAGAGAATCCAGATGTAAATCCATATATTTATAGCCAACCTATTTTTGACAAAGTCTCCAAGAACACCATAGGGGAGGATAGTCTCTTCAATAAAGGGTGCTGGGAAAACTGTGTAACCCAACGTAGAAGAATGAAACTAGGCCCCGAATTCCTACCATACAAAAAAATCAAATCAAAATAAATTAAAGACTTAAATCTAAGACCTAAAACTTTGAAACTACTAGAAGAAGACATTGAGGCAATGCCCCAGGACAATGATACAGAAAAAAAAAAAAAATCCTGTGTGTAAGACCTCAAAAGCATAGGCAATCAAAGCAAAAATAGATAAATGGGATTACATCAAGCTAAATTTCCTCTGCACAGCAAAGGAAACAATCACTATAGTGAAGAGATAACTCATAAAATGGGAGGAAATTATTTACAAGCTCTCCATCTGAGAAGAGATTAATAACCAGAATTACATAAGAAGCTCAAACAACTCAATAGCAAAAAATATCTGATTTAAAAATGAACAAAAGATCTCAATAGACTTTTCTCAAAAGAAGACATACAAATGCCTAACAGGGACATGAAAAAATGCTCATTACTAAGAATCAGAAAAATTAAAATCAAAACTACAATGAGTTATCATCTCACACCAGTTAAAATGGCTTTTTAACAACAAGACAGGTAATAACATGCTGGTGAGGATGTGAAGACAGGGGAATCCTCATATTCTCTTACTGGAAATATAAATTAGTACAGCCATTACGGATATACAGGACGGAGCTTCCTCAAGCAACTAAAAATAGAACTACCATATGTTCTATCAGTTCCACTGAATATATAGTCAAGAGAAAGAAAATCAATACATTGAAAAAGATCTGCACTTCCACGTTTATTACAACACTATTCACAAGAGCCAAAATATGAAATCAACCTAAGTGCCCATCAATGAATGAATAGATAAAGAAAATTTAGTACACAATGGGATGTTATTCAGCCAAAACAATGAAGTCTTGTCATTTACAGCAGCATGGATGGATTTGCATGTCACTATATTAAGTGAAATAAGACAAGCACAAAAAGACAAATATTGTGTGTTCTCACTGATACGTTGGAGCTCAAAAATCAATCTCATGAAAATAGAGTAGGCAGTTGGTTACCAGGACACGAAGGGTATGCAAGTAGCAGAAAGAAAAGAAATTGACTAATGTGTACAAATATAGACTTGATAGAAGAAATAAGACCTAGTGTGAGACAGATCAGTAGGATGAGTAAAGTTTTATCCCCACTACTCCAGTCCATGAAAAATTTATCTTCTGTGAGCTGTCTTCCAGAAAACTGGTCCCTGGTGCCAAAATGGTTGGGGACCATTCTTTTAGAGCACTACGTGTTTAATGGAAATCATTAGTTATACAATGCCTATTATGTGTCAGGAACTTTTAATATGTCTGTAAGACTTTCAGTAAATAGGCAAAATGAGGCTTAGGGAAATTACTTCTTCAAGTCACAAAAGTAGTTAATGTAAGAGCTCCCTCTCAAATGCAGGAGATAGTATTCTTGCTACTGCATTGTGATATTTTTATACTCATCCAGTTATGGTGATCCTTAAAGACTTCATGAGATTTGAAACGAACTCTGAAGAAGGAGATTTTCTCAGGTGAAGAAAGAGCTCAAAACGAAGTAGGGGAAAGCATTCCCAGAAGAAGGAATGTTTCTTTGTCCCACTGACCCGGAATAAAGGCTCCTTGAAGAGGAGGTAGAAGATAAGGCTTGAAAAGACAATGAGGTGAAGAGTCTTGGATATGACACTCAAAAGTTTGTAGCTCCTAAAAGTGAGCCAATAAAAATGTTAATGCTAAGGAATGCATCGATTTTTCAAAGACAAGGTTTTTCTGGCCTGAGATTAAAAATAAATTTCTTACATGAAATCTAATCAGGGCACAGGGCACACAAAGTCACCATGTGTGTCAAAGCAAATCTCAGAGTACTTTTAATGCAATAAACATTTATGAAACATCAGGCATGATGTTTTGTGCTAAATAATTTAACCTTAGAACAAAATTCAGTGAAGATAATAACAGGCTAAATGAATATGACTTCAAAGGTCTCCAAAAGGTAGGTTGATCATCTGTCCTGTTAACCATGATCCTGAGATATTTCCTTACAGATGAACTTTTCCCTTACAACCAAAGGTTTATAGTTCAAGATTATACACTTCATTGAACACCCTGGCCCTGCGGTATTCTTTGCTGTATACCAAGTGCGGATTAATTCGCAGCTCTGAAAATCAGACAAGCAGCTATCACCAGTTGTTCATCACCACAGACATTTAGCTGGACTATGAATATTGGAAAGTAAAAAAAAAAAAAATGGTCGTGGTGAATTCCTTTAAAGAGAAACCAGTGAGAAATATTGCTTCACCTTAAAGCCTAGCTACCCTTTTTCTCAAGACTGTCCTTACATAACCTATTGGCATGGGGAAAAAGTCAATGTTTATAAACTCCGTAAGAAACTTAAAATCTGGAAGAGGCCACTACGCATCATGTCAACAAAATAAAGTAAGATCATTAACACTAGGATCAAAATTTGGAATCCACGTGAAAGATTCTGAAAGGATCACTGAAATCTCAGACCTTATGTACTATTTAAAATATTTCTTTAGGCAGAAATAGAAAATCACTTAGTCCATTCTATTTCAATTTAATTTCCTGGTCTTAAGAAATATGTGTATAACTGATTGAGTTGCCTAATGGGTGCAAACATAAAAATTTGCGTTGGGACTAACTTTATTCTCAGCTTAAAATCAGCAGTATCATTAAAAACACAAATATGGATTTTTTGAAAGTTTAACTTATTAGCCCCTCTTACTATCGGAGCAGGTAAAAACGGGCTAATTGAACAGGAGGCATTCTAACAAAGGAGATTGCCGCATCGCCTGCAGAGACCGGCCCAAGCTCCACGCATTTCTGTTAAGAACGTGTGATTTTTCTGCGCCACCTTGTGGCCATAAAACAATTCGCCCAAGTGAAAGTTGACCGCTTTTTCCCGCGCCTGCCCAGCCTTCCCGAGAGCCGCACTGCGGGCATCCGCCTCCAGACAAACGTGCAGAACCTGGTGTCTTCGTTTACAGTCAGTGATGGTAAACAGACTTCCCGTTCTTCTTACTTCCTCTTCCGTTTCCTTTATTCCTTCATTCCATTTCCTCGCCCACCCCAACCACTGTCCTCAGGCGTTTCCCAGTGTGACCTCCTTTTCCAGATGCACCATCCTGCGGCGGCCCTTTTCCCAGCCCGAACCCTTCCGCATCGCTCTCGCAGTCCTCCCTCTGGGTCCCCCCCGCGCCTGCTCCGCCGCAGTGCGCTCCCGCCACACAGGCCCGCCCCTCCCGCCGGCAGCCAATGGGGACGCGGCCCCGCTCAGCCCCGCCCCTCCCGCCGGCAGCCAATGGGGGCGCGGCCCCGGCCCGCCCCTCCCGCCAGGTCCCGGGGCGTAGGCGGGCTCCGGGAGTCTGGGGCTTCTGAATTCGGGTCTTCTGTAGGGCTGCGGCGAGACTACGTCCCATAGTCCCGCGGCCCGGCCTCGGGGCAGCCATGGACTCGCAGGAGTTGAAGGTGAGCGGACGGGCGGGGTTCCTTTGCGGGCCGCTGGCTCGGGGGCGCGGAAGGCGCTCGGGTGGCTTCGCTAGGCCGCCGTTTCTCGGCGGTGCCCCGGCAGCCCGGGTTGCAGGGTGGGCCTGCAGCCTCCGCCCTCCGCCGGCCCTGCTGGGAAAGCCCAGGTCTGGGCAGCCCGCCCGCGCGCTGTTTCTGAATTGCTCGTCCCCATGCAGCTGGTTGTGTTTACTTTTGCATCATGTTTACTAGGAAAGCTCGGGTTACCTATGACACCGCGCCTCCAGCTGAGACTTTTCGGGCAAACTAGTGTCAGCTGCCACACTGGACAGTAAAAAGAGCCCAGGGAGATTATATGCAACCCATTAAAGACATAAGACTTAAAAATGGAGGGGTGATAGTCTTCTCTGTTTATCACTGACCCATCCATTCAGCAGATATTCATGACAGACAACTTAAGAGAGGCAGATAGGCCGGGCGCGGTGGCTCAAGCCTGTAATCCCAGCACTTTGGGAGGCCGAGGCGTGTGGATCACGAGGTCAAGAGATCGAGACCATCCTGGTCAACATGGTGAAACCCCATCTCTACTAAAAGTACAAAAAATTAGCTGGGCATGGTGGCGTGTGCCTATAATCCCAACTACTCAGGAGGCTGAGGCAGGAGTATTGCCTGAACCCAGGAAGCGGAGGTTGCGGTGAGCCGAGATCGCGCCATTGCACTCCAGCCTGGGTAACAAGAGCAAAACTCCGTCTCAAAAAAAAAAAAAAAAAAAAAAAAGAGAGAGGCAGATAAAAACAGTTAAAGACACGAGGCTTGAAAATAACTTCGGATGTTGGTCTTCTGTATTCATTTGTTGACTGATTCATTCGTTCAGCAAATATTTATGAAGGGCTTACTGTATGTCCGGGAAAAGCTGGAGATGGCAGTGTGCAAAACTGAATAGTCTCTGCCTTCTCAGATTTTACAGGCTAATTAATGCTGGGGGAAAACCCTAATTCAGCTCATTCAACAAGTATTTATTGAATGCCTCCTATGTGTCTAGCACTGTTCTAAGCAGCGAAGTAATACAACCAAGAAAAAAACTTTCAATCTTGGAGCTGACATTTGAGTAGGAGGAGTCAGACAAGTAGGTAAATAAAATGTGTATTCTGTGAGATGGTGGTAAGTAGATGGAGGACAATTTGGGAGTGCGAGAGGTTAGGGGATGCTGGAGTGTCTTGTTTCTCTGCCTGAAATTTTACCTTATCGTCTGTTCTAGCTATCCTGCCATCCCCTTAAATTTTTTCATACCCTTAAATGTATTCTTTGCACTGCCACCCAAATGAACTTCTGAATAAAACACTTTAATGTAAAAATGGGACTCCTCGTCACTTAGACGTGAGAATTAAGTCCAAGTACTTAACATGAGGCTCTTTTCACCCCACCTTTCTGTCCAGCCTCGTCTTCCAATACTCTCTTTCTTTCCGGAGCAGGGAATGGCCAACATTCTCAACAAAGGACCACATTGTACACATTTTAAACTTTATGGGTCATATGGTCTGTCACATCTACTTGGCCATTGTCATTCAAAACAATACATGTTATAAATGAGCAGACTGATGCATTGTAAGAAGGTCCAGAGATTTAAAGCCAGGTCTTTTTGCCTTTAAATTCGTGTCCTTTTTTTGGTGCTCTGCCACTGCCTTTCAGGAGGATTATAGAGAGTGATAGTATACGGACGTCAACTAAGAAGATATTAAACGTGTCCTCAGTTGTGGCAAAGTAAGGGGTCATTTTGCAACTTTAGGGGCTGGAGCATTGGAGGAAAACTGCGCTTCACTGAGATGTGCTGTGGGGGTCTGGAAATGGATTATGGATCACATTTTTAAGAAACATGACTAAAGGCCGGGCGCGGTGGCTCAAACCTGTAATCCCAGCACTTTGGGAGGCCGAGGCGGGTGGATCACGAGGTCGAGACATCGAGACCATCCTGGTCAACATGGTGAAACCCCGTCTCTACTAAAAATACAAAAAACTAGCTGGGCGTGGTGGTGCGTGCCTGTAATCCCAGCTACTCAGGAGGCTGAGGCAGGAGAATTGCCTGAGCCCAGGAGGCGGAGGTTGCGGTGAGCCGAGATCGCGCCATTGCACTCCAGCCTGGGTAACAAGAGCGAAACTCCGTCTCAAAAAAAAAAAAAAAAAAAAAAAAAAGAAACATGACTAAAAAGGAGGGTAGGGAGCACAGAGGAAGGCAGATAAAATTACAGAGAACAGTCGCGTGACTGATCTAGAGAAGTAGGTGGACTATAGCCTGCCAGAAACAAGAGACTATAAAACAGCTGTCAGACGGGTGTGGTGGCTCACACCTGTAATCCCAGCACTTGGGAGACCCAGGCAGGTGGATCACTTGAGGTCAAGAGTTTGAGACCAGCCTGGCCAACATGGTGAATGAAACCCCATCTCTACTTAAAACTACAAAAATTAGCCAGGCACAGTGGTGCGTGCCTGTAGTCCCAGCTTGGGAGGCTGAGGCAGGAGAATCATTTGGGCAGGAGGCAGAGGTTGCAGTGAGCAGATATTGTACGACTGCACTTCAGCGTGAGTGACAGAATGAGACTCTGTCTCTAAACAAATAAATAAATACCCCTTCCATGAACACTCCCTTCGTGGAAGCCTGTCTTCCCCTCCTAAACTCCATCTCTCTCTATTCCCTTCCACTCAGTGTGGAAGCTGCTTTCCTCTGCTGCATTCCATCTTTCTGGATTCTCACATTCAGTGTGAGAGTTAGCTGTTTCTTTCTGTCCCCTTCTGTTTCTCTCTCTCTCTCTAAATAAATCACTTTCTACAAATAAACAAACATCAAATATATAAATAAAACAGAGCTGTCTAGACAGCCTTAGATTTCAATCCTGTCAGTCACCTGTATTTCTCACTGCTACTGAACAAGATGTAGAGTCCAGGTAGGATGGTGTGGAATAGCCCAAACTGCTTTCTGGTGAATTAGGGGTATCTTAGTAATGGCGGGAAAGTGTGGTTTCTGTCTTTGATGAGGTTAGCAACCAAGCCTTAGACATAATCCTAAGAAAAGTGGTAGATAGCACAGGTCCGTTTTTATTCAGAAGGTAGTAGCTCTTGATAGTGGTTTTGTCTTATAAATGGAAATAATATAATTTGGAAAAAGCTTAAAGAGAGCCATTTCCATTGAAAAATAGTTTATTCTTAACTGACAATTTTTTGCAGAACTCAAGCCAATTAAGATAACGGTTGATGATAAATTGAAGAATTTAATTTGTCATTACTCTGTAATGCTGTAATAAAATACTGGATATTTTAAAATACGTTCTGGCAATGGAAGCCTCTTGTCTTTTTTTTTTTTTTTTAATTCCTGTTTATTGTCTGCTTTTCTGTTTTCTAAACCATTCAAGAAAATGTGGGCAAAGGAAAAAAGGTGAAAGCAGGCTCTGTGCTGTTAACAAAAACTTTAGGAAAAAGGATTGAAATTATTAGAAAACATTGAATTATTTTGGTAATTTTATGATCATTCAGTTCTGCAATCTTTAACATTGAGTTCTAGCCATTAACAATATTTTAAGTAACTTGGGAGAAAAAAGGTCACATTGCCTGAGCTTTACATTATTCTAGATGTTAGGTTAATATCTGTTTCTTAGAGTAATTCAGAGCACCAGAATTCCTTAATAACATTTTCTCATTATTTCCTTTTAGACTTTGATTAATTACTATTGTCAAGAAAGGTATTTCCATCATGTGTTACTGGTTGCCAGTGAAGGAATTAAGAGGTATGGAAGTGACCCAGTCTTCAGGTTTTATCATGCCTATGGCACATTAATGGAAGGTACATGCTAATTATTAAACGTGTTTCATCAGTTTTAAATTCTTGCTTTGCACTAAGAACAGTTTTTCATATCATAATCTTGATTTTCAGGTAAAACTCAAGAAGCTCTTCGAGAATTTGAGGCTATTAAAAATAAACAAGATGTATCACTTTGTTCTCTAATCGCACTGATATACGCCCATAAAATGAGTCCTAATCCAGGTATGGTATTTAAGGACAACGCTTAGGACAGTTTTCCTATTCAATTCATTTTGATTTTTCTCAATTACCAAGCCATTCAGTCTGATCACACTGTATTGTATATTGTCTGTAAATACAATTTATACATGTGTTTATCTTCCTGACAAGGATATATTCATCAGGCACAATAAATGTATCTTACACTACTTTCATTTTCTTTATATCCTATGGCAGAGATTTCATTAGTACATAGGGATTTTTTTTGTATGACCATTACGAATATACATTCCCCTTTGGGAACAGCCAAAAAAACAGGTACAGTATATACATAAATTGTCCTGCAGCAGCCAAGTTTACAACTTATGTGCAAATATACAGCCAATGTGGTTTATTTCTTCTGTATATTAAGCTTCTTGAGAGCCTTTAAACCCTTTATGAGGGCTAGCTCTTGGAAGATATTCAGTAAATTTTTATGCAGTAGTAGGTTGACTAGATCATGACTAGATTATAGAAGAAACTTCATACCTGAACCAGCAATTAAAGTTGTGTAAACTGTTGGGCACAGTGGCTGAAGCTAGTAATCTCAGGAACTCGGGAGGCTGAGGTGAAATTCTTGAGCCTAAGAGTTTGAAGCCAGCCTGGGCAACATAGTTAGACAGCCATCTCTAAAGAAACAGAAAATAAAAAATAAAAGTTACGTGAACTGTCTTAATGTGCAGTTAACTTAATGATGAAGGCAGAGAGTATCCAAATTATCTGTAATAAAGGAGAAGTGATGTTATATTCTTCCATATATATCCAGTAACAGCTAATAGGATTGTAAATATAGATTGTGTTTCAAATAATTAGATAATAAACAAAGGTCATGGACTGGTTCCTTGAATATTAGAAGAGCCTTTTTTTTAAAGCCAACCAAGACATACCTCCTTCATGCACAAATCAATACAAAGTTATTTAAAACATATAAATATGCTTAATTTCTTTAAGACACAATGCCTAATCCTGTTAGATGATACTAAAGAATTGTAATAAGTGGTCCGTGACATCAAGTTGGTAATCTAGTGGAGAAAACAAAATGTAAAAACCACAAAGATTAAATTCTAGTGTTTCTATTAAATAATATAAAATGAAACAAATGAGTTTCTAATTAATTGAAGTTGATATGCACTATTAAGCTGTAAGAGTAGGCTGAGAAGGCTTTGTGAAAATTTAGAACTTAATCTGATCTTTGAAGGACAGGTAGAATTTGAATATGAAGAGTGTCCACCAGAGAGGAGAAATGGATGGGCAAATACATGGAAGTGGCTCAGGATTAGGCTTTTCTGTGGATCATTAGTACATAGGGATTTTTTTCTCCATGCTCTAGTGGGAGTCTGTTTAGCTAGAGCAGAGAATTTTCATGGGAGAGCTGTAGTCAGTAAGTCTAAATAAAAGACATTAGCACGAAATAATTTCTTTTTAGAATCAAGTTTTTATTTAATTGATTATTCTTACCAGTGTTGATTCTGTTGGAAACTGATTTCCAGGACACTGATGGAGTCAGAAATACTGTTCAGAGGCACCTTAGTGCTAACTCTGCTTTGCACCAAAAATGATGCTGAATGGACTTGAGCTCTGGTAGGGGTCCAGATGTCTGTAAATACAGCCTAGGAAAGTCGTAGATTGTTAGTGTACATTCTTCCAGAATGCTGATGTAAGCTCTGCTTATAAAAAGGCTGAAATCTGGCAACAGCTTTATTCAGACAGTGTTACAGCTGATTGATACCTCATTAGGGATGTGATAGAAATCTGAGTAGGAAAGATTTCCTGTACAATGCCTGCTCCTGCCCTGATTTTTTTTTTTTTTCTATTTCTGTATAATGGCTGTTTAATGAACACTTTTGAAGGGATTGGAGGGGTGGGGAGTTGGGAGAGAAGAAACGGGTCTTCTTGCTAAGCAATCTGTACACTTAAAGAAGCAGCTGTGTTTCCTTACCTCATTAGATTGTACCTTGTTAATCCCACATTTAAATTTATGTCATTAGAGTTGAAAGGAAGAGTCACATACCTTTCTCCATGATAGACATTCCAGAAAGATAGAACAGTTAGAATCACAGGCCTCAATAATACATTTCTTCTTCCTCATTGCATGGCTGATTTTGATTCTGATTCCATCCAGGATGTGGGTATGATTGACTTCTGTGTCCTAAGCAGATACTCTATAGAGAGAGAGAGTAAGTAGATTTAATGTAAGTGAATAGCATTATCTATTTAAGGGAGCAGTCAGTATTAAACTATATAAGTAACAGCAATTATGCTATCTTTTTACTGACCCATAATGATAGCTGGCATGCTTATATATTTAAGAATTGTATTTAAGAAGTATTTATACTTTGAGTCCTAATATTGGACCTGTTCCTAACAATTGTGGTTAGAACCATTATACATTTTTATAAGTCTTATTATTAAAAGAAAATAGCACATATCCTTTCTATTTGGGGAAGGATGTAAACTCTACAGCTATATTGTGCATTACAGTGATCCTTAACCATATACAATTTTTTTTTTTTTTTTTTTGAGATGGAGTCTCGTCTGTTGCCCAGGCTGGAGTGCAGTGGCGTGATTTTGGCTCACTGCAACCTCCACCTCCTGGGTTCAAGCAATTCTCTCTGCCTCAGCCTCCCACTGAGCTGGGATTATAGGTGCCCACCATCAAGCCCATCTAATTTTTTTGTCTTTTTAGATTGGGTTTCAGCATGTTGGCCAGGCTGGCCTCAAACTCCTGACCTCAGGTGATCTGCCCACCTCGGCCTCCCAAAGTGCTGGGATTACAGGTGTGAGCCACTGTGCCTGGCCATATACAACTTTTTTAGCGAGTTTGAGGAACTGAATTTAAAATTTTATTTAATTCTAATTAATTTACTTTTTAAATTTAAAAGTAGTACTTGATTCAGTTATCAGAAAACTTATGTTTGGAATAACTTGAGTCTAAAAATCTGCTTTTCAGACAGAAGTTTTATGAAATCTAAGTACAAATCAAGTATTTCTGAGTAAAATTCAGCATCTTAATTCAGATGTGCTCTTAGTATGAAATACCAGATTTCACAATTAGAAAAAAGAATGCAAAACATCTCATTAATTTTTATATCGATGATGCATTGAAATTATATCTTAAATATATTGGGTTTTATAAAACATTAAGATTAATTTGACTTGTTTCTTTCTATTTCTTTGATAGGGCTACTAGAAAATTTTAAGTTACCTGTATAGCTTGCATTTTATTTCTGTTAGACGTACCACTATGGAAAGAAGTAAATTATTTGCCTTGTTAATCGTCTGACTGATTATAAATACCTGATCCAGAATTTAATTTTTCTTTAATATCACTTTCCCCTCCCAGATAGAGAAGCTATTCTGGAATCAGATGCCAGAGTGAAGGAGCAACGTAAAGGAGCTGGAGAGAAAGCCTTATACCATGCAGGCTTATTTTTATGGCACGTTGGTCGCCATGATAAAGCGAGAGAGTATATTGACAGAATGATCAAAATGTCAGATGGTAGTAAACAGGTAGCTATTTTTCTGATTTTAAAATAGTAACATTAAAAGACGCTTATGTTATTGATATATCCAGTAGTGTCTGCGATTTAGTTCTTTGTTATTGGCCACTCTAGTGCCACTTTATAAATAACAGCTTTATTTTAACCCATTTATGATTATTAAGTGGTTAATAGTGTGTTTATTGTAGAATAGGGATTCTCTAAGGTTAGTTTTATGCTACTAACTCTTTCTGGTTCCTTCCCTGTGTTTTTCTCTTTCTTTTTCTCTCCTTTTTCCTTCCTTCCCTCCATGTTTTATTCTTTCCTTTCCTCCCTCTCTCCTTACAGAACAGCTCTAGATACAAGGCACCATTGTCTGTACGGTTAATAATGCAAAGGAAAAGAATACCTAAACTTCGCTTTCGTGAATGAATAATCAAGCAGTGGCATAGAGCATATCCCTGGCTAATATTGTGAGAAAAATGATAGATGATAGGCAAGAGATGTGATTAAGTTGCACAAGAAAATAATTGATAACATTTATTGTTCGCTTACTTTGTGCTAGGCACTATTTTAAATTAAGGAGAGATCACGTGTGTAAGTGTTAAGAGAATGTGAAAGAATTTTTTTGAAGGAAGTAACATTTGAGCAAAAACCTGAAGATGAATACAATTTCAACAAGCAAAGATAGTGGAAAAGCAAAGTAGATACTCCCAAAGTGAGAAATAATAGATGGAAATGAGACATGTTACTTCTGGGATAACATGAGACATGTTACACTGAGATACTCATATTTGACGGAACACAGGGTACAGAGATAATTGAGGGTGGAAGAAAAGCTTGGAGAGGTAGATTGAGACAAATTGAAGGATCTTGACAGCTAGTTACAAATATTTGCATTTGATTTGACATGCATTGAGAGGCTGTTGAAGACCTTTAATCATGGTACTGATTTTATTAGGGTGCAAATACAGAAGATTAATATAACAATGGTTTCTAGAATGGAGTGGCTTGAGGTTAAACTGGAATGAATGCAGCAAAAAAAAAAAAAAAAAAAGATAGTGCTTTCTTGCAGAAGGTTTTGAGGCTCTACACTAAAATACTGTACAGTGAATATGAAGATCAGAATTTTTAAATACTGACAGGACCTGTGAATTGATAATAAATAGTTGGGAAAGATAACAAGTTGTCACATATTAGGATATCCTTGAGGCTTTAAGCCTAAATAAGTTAGAGACCAGTTAACATAATTAGAAAATCCAGTGGCATAAGAAGCTAATCATAAAGGGAAGTGATGTATTTGACTTAAGACATGCTGTATTTCTGGTGCTGGCAGAACAGTAAGATGGAGATAGCAGATTAATTTCTGGAAAAATAAAAATTTAGAAAAGGTTTTGGGCTAGAAATATAGGTTGGGAATCATCCACACAGAAACAATAGTTAAAATCACTCAAATAATGGCACTGATTTAGTACATAGCATTGGTTAAGATTCTTATCTGTGTTTTCAAGTGAAATACAGGGAGATAAATATAGTCTTAGTTAAAGGTTTATAAATTGGTCAATTAACCTAGATTTTTTTTAATAGAAGGGCATATTACACAGTTTTTTATTTGAACTTAAGCAGAAAAATAACCAGTTTGCATATTCTTTTCAATCATATATGTCTTACAACCCATGGGCCCACTAATGTGTAAAGATAAATATTCATGAGTTACTCAGTTTTTAATTTCTCAGGCCATTCACCTGTCATTTGAAATTCAATGGACTAATCAAAGAGATTAAGAAAATAGTTGCCAGATTATCTGAATCTTTAAGATATGTGAAGCAAGACATTTTCTGTTACTTCATCTTAGTTCATTTAGGCTGTTTGCCCAAAAAGAGACAACAAATTCTCATGTTTATATTGAATTACATGTTTAAGCATTATTAATCGTCAATTACTAGCAAAATCTCAGAGAAAATAATGTTCTTAACACTAGTGAAATATTTGATAAAGCATCTTAATTTTAATATTGAGCTCAATAGTAATGTTAAAGGCTGAAATTTGTAGTACAGTTCCCAAGACACTAGGCTGGCAAGGGTTCAAAAGTGATTTCACTAACAGAATTTTATTGTTCATCACATTATTTGATACAGTCTTTTTTGGTATTAATTGCCAAAAAATGACATTAGCCTCTTTATTAACATTTCTTTCTTTCATTTCTAAAAAAGTAAAAATAGAATTATTTATTTTACAGGGACACATTTTGAAAGCATGGCTTGATATTACAAGAGGAAAAGACGCTTACACTAAAAAAGCACTGAAGTATTTTGAAGAGGGACTCCAAGATGGGAATGATACTTTTGCTCTGCTGGGTAAGGTGAGTTGGAGTTAAGGTAAATAAATCATGCTTCAAATTTTATTCATAATACATTTGAAACCTGACAAAACCAAGTAGCTCAAAAAAGTTGATTAATTTTCATGATAGTATTTTCAGCTCACAGCTGTAAGGAGAACTTGCATTTGTGCGGGACAATGAACAGTACACTAGAGAAATGTATTCTCTGCCGAAGTTCCTGAATCCTGGATCAGCTGTAACCATTGTTACTGTTTTGTTTCATACATTCTTTCCTCAGCATTTATTACATGTCTATGTATGTGAGGCATCACTCTAGATATTAGAAACCCTGAGCAAGACAAAACCTCTTGTTTTTATGGAGCCTATATTCTACTGATAGAGACAGACAATAAACAAAATAAGTAGTCAATTATGTAGTATATTGGAAGGTGATAAGTACAATGGAAAATAAATACAGCAGGAAAAGCTGGAGGGCATGAACTTCCAATTTTACATGAAGTAGTCAGAGAAAGTGACATTTGAGTGAAAACATTTAAGGAGGTGAGGGTTAAAGCCCTGTGGGCGTTGGGGAAAGTATTTCAAATAGAGGAGATAATGAGTTCAGACACCTTAAGGAGTATTCAGAAGGCCAAAGTGGGATGAGCCAAGAGAACAGAAGTGAAGGCCTGAGGAAGAAAGATGGGATGGGGGTTAGGAGGAGTGGTGGGCCTGTTCTGTAAGGCCTTTGGCTTCTACCTTCAATTAGAGAGACAGGCAACCAATACAAAGTTTTGAACAGAGAAATAGCATGATCGGACATACGTTTTAAGTGATGAGCAACTGATGGAGTCATTAGAACTCAGCAAAGGGTGGAAATATTTAAGTAGGACCCTTTCTTCAATCCCTATTGATGCTTTCTAAATGCCTTAAAATTTTTTTAAAATTATTTTTGACTCAGCAAAAAGCAATTAAATTTATATGTTAATTTAAGTAAATTTATATGCTGATCTAATAGACAACGAGGATTCATGTCTTGACTTGTGTTAATGTCCCCACATTACTTTTCCTGTCACTTTGCACGGACAGTGAGCCTATAGAACATAATTGTTCAGACCCACCACCCTCAAGTTTTACCTGATAACACTGCTGTAGAAATTGGCCATATATTTTTCTTGATCATTTTCTTTCTCTTAAAGAAAAGCTAGTTGATAAAAATGTGCCTCATCATCTCTTCTTAATGTACTAACTATATTTACAGCTTTATTTTTTCTATGAAAGTAGTACATGAACATAGTAAAAAATTTTTTTCAGAAAATGCAGTAAAATCTGAATGAGAAAATGAGCGTCACTATTGGAAATAACCAGTTACACTATTATGTATAATATCTCCTCATGTCAGTAAATATACAGCTACAAATTTATATTATTGTTTTTGATGATTACTTAAAATGTTATTAAATAGATATACTATGATTTTCTCCTCTAGGTCCATTTGAGATTATTTTATACATAAACAGTTCTGCCATAAATATCATCTATATACCTCCTTGTGATCTTCTCTAATTATTTCCTTCAGATAATTCATAGAAGTGAAAATGTTGAAGTAGGGGGATTTGTTTGAACTTTATTTTTCTTGTTCTTTAAAATCGCATATTCTTTAACCTGCAAATAATTTCTTAAAAAAGATGCAAAATTTCTAAAATTTCAGATGCTACTTAAAAATTTCCTGGAAACATTTTAATCTAAAAAGATAATTTTCCTGTTCTAAATGGAAACATTATTTTATGGTGTTTCTAAGAAACTTTTAAAAAATTTTATCCTTTCATCATAGTTTTCAGCTGTTTAAAAGTAAATTCTAAAACACAATAGCTTATGTAATGTATTTGTGTTATTCTGTAATGTTTTAAAATTTTGTTTTGACAAAAACTTTACTCCTCACAGAAAAGTCAGCAAATATTAAATACTCATACCCTGCCCACTCTGTGTTAGGAAAACTTTGATATGAAAGATCACACTTTTGATATCACTGTTTTTTTTCCTTCCATTAGGCACAATGCCTGGAGATGAGGCAGAATTATTCAGGTGCTCTAGAGACTGTGAACCAGATAATCGTGAACTTCCCGAGCTTCCTTCCTGCTTTTGTTAAGAAAATGAAGTTGCAACTAGCCTTGCAAGACTGGGACCAGACAGTTGAGACAGCACAAAGGTTAAGTAATAAACGATGATACAAGTTGGATTTGGTTATAATTTTGAGAAAATGAAAATCTGTATGTATTTTTTGTCGTAAGATTTTTTTTAATCTGATTTTTTCAGACAGTATGGAACCGAGGAAATACTTAAAATTATACTGCTTTTAAACACTGAATTTATTGTTTTACATAAATATTTGATTTCTATTCTAAGACAAACACTCTTTTTAGGCAAACAGGCCAATATCCCTGTAGTCATAAAGCTTATATTCAAGTGAGAGGAACCATATCCTAAGCACACCAAATAAGTATATTCTATAGTATGTTAGAAAGCTGTGAGGAAAAGATAAACCAGGAAAGAAATAGGGAGTGTTGAGGGGTTCAGTCTTATGAGGTGGTCATGGAAGACTGAAACCTTTAGGAGTAAGCCATGCAGGTATTTGAGAGAAGACTTTGCAGAAAGAAGGAAAAGGAAATGCAGAGTCTCTGAGGCAGGAGCACATGTCATGTGTTTGAGGAGTGGGGAGGGGTAAGAGAGGTGAGTAGGGTGTGAGGTCAGAGACAAAGGTTGGGAGGGAGCCCATGCTAGATGGTGAAGGGTCTTGTTGGCCATATAAGAATTTGGGGTTTTCTTCTGAGACACGAGGTCACTGGACGGTTTTGAGCAGAGGAGTGCTGTAATCTAAATTCTATTTTAAAGAATTACTCTGCCATGTGCAAAACAGACTGTGGGTGAGCAGGCAAAGGCAAAAGCAGGGAGAGCGTTTTGAGAGCTGTTTGCCATCATGGAGAAATGCTGGGGGTTAGCCATTGCTCTTTGACCAGTATCACCGTATTTGTCTTGATTACTGAAGCATTGTGGTAAGTCTTGAGGTCAAGTAATGTCAGACCTGTAACTTTGCTCTTTTCCTTCAATAATATGTTGCTATTCTGGGGTTTTTCACCACTCTATATAAACTGTAGAATCAGTTGGTCAGTATCCACAAAATAACTTGCTGGGATTTTGATTGGTATTGCATTGAGTTAGTTTATAGATTAAATCGGGAAGAACTAACATCTTATATTGTCTTTGCATCCATGATATGGAATATCTCTCCCTTTATTTGGTTTTTCTTTGATTTCTTTTATCAGAATTTAAAAATTTTCCTCACAGACGTCTTGTACATTTTTTCTTAGATTTGTATGTACCTAAGTATTTCACTTTAAGGAGTGCTAATGTAAATGTTGTGTTTTTAATTTCAAATTCTACTTGTTCATTGCTAGTACATAGGAAGGCAATCGATGTTATATATTAACCTCATATTCTACAATCTTGCTGTAATTACTTGTTAATTCCAAGAGTTTTTAAAATTAATTCTTTTAGATTTTCTACATAGATGTTCATGTCATCTGTGAGCATCTATTATTTCTTCCTTTCCCTGATCATTTTAAGACTTAGTAGCATTCTGTGAATTGAAAACACAAATAATTTATTCTTTCCCCATTGGCAAGCACTTAAGATACTGTATTTGTTAGGATAGGCTAAACTGCTACAAGAATAGATCTAAACATATAATGATTCAATGTAATAGAAAAATTTTCTCCATATGTAACTGTTTTGGGGAAATGTTATAAGTTTTCAGGCAGCTTTCCTCCACACTGTTTTTAACGGACTTAGACTCCTAGACTCTTTCCATCTTGTAATCTGCCATCTCCTAAGACCTCATAACAGCTGGCAGAAGGGGAAAGATAATTTAGAGAAGTCATTCCACTTTTTATAGAAGCCCAGGCCCAGAAATGGCATACATTACTTTATTTCATGTTGACCATGTCTAACTGCAAAGATGTCTAGGAAGTGTTGGCTAGCCACGTGCTCAAGCAAATCAGGAGAGAATGGATTTGAGGAGGCAAATTGTAGTCTCTGCCTCAGGTATATAATTTTAAATTTTTGATAGGCACTGCCAAATTGCTCTCTTAGGAAACTGTACTAATTTACACTCCTACCAGTAGGCTATTGAATGTTCCCTTACCTTATCCTCACCAATTCTGGCTATTTTCAGTGTGTGTATTTTTGTTTTTGTTTTTTAAGCAATCTGAGAGATATCTTATTTTTATTTTCATTTCTTTTATTGTGTTGAGATTGAGCAACTTTTCACATGCTAACAGCTATTGTTTTTCTTCAGTATATGACTGGTTCTAAGTATGCCTTTTTTTTTTCTCCAAGCGAGCCTATTCTCTCCTCAGTTTCAAATGGACTCTGATAATTTTTCTAACAAGTTCTCCATCCTCTCTCTTTCTTTCTTTCTTTTTCTCTCTCTTTCTTTCTTTCTTTGTCTTCTTTTTTGTTTTTTTGACAGTCTCGCTCTGTCACCCAGACTGGAATGCAGTGGTGCGATCCTGGCTCACTGCAACCTCTGCTTCCCAGGTTCAAGTGATTCTCATGCCTCAGCCTCCTGAGTAGATGGGATTACAAGGCACCCATCACTATGCCCAGCTAATTTTTTTGTATTTTTAATAGAGATAGGGTTTCACGATGTTTCTCTTACAATAGTTTTGTTGGCTCTTTTTTATTTATTTATTTATTTTTTTGCTCTTGACTGTCATAATCAGTTTACAAAGTAAAGAAAAAAAAAGAAACTATAGAAAATTTTGGTTTGAATTGCATTAAATTTGTGGTCATTTCTGTGTGTGTGTGTTGGGGGGTGAAACGTTTCTTAACCAAAACTGAGCATCATTATATCAGGTAGCTATTGATGTATAGCAAACAACCACAAATGTCAGGACATGTAATAGTAAGTATTCTTTCCTCACGTTTGTGTCAGTCATCAAGGGTCTGCTGATCTTAGGCAAGGCTTGGCTGGGGCCCTGCTTCAGTTCAGATCCAACTAATATACATGAGCATGATTATATACACACATGAAACTGCAATTTTATGGCATTCTAAATAATTCATTTAAGTACATTTTGGCGTTTAAACAAAGATCAAATCAAGCTTTACACTTGTAAGAACATAATTTTAAATTTTAATATTTTAAATGTAAAAAGGCAGCTAAACACAAAGTACAGATCAGAAAACCCTCATTTAATATAGATTTTGGAAATTAAAAAATTTGTAACACGGTGGCTTTCTTACCCACCCTAAAATGTAAATAAAACCTCTTCCCCAGATTTGTACTTCATACTTGGTAACAACCTAAAAGTTTTTCAAATCTGTGAAAAAAATCTACCCGACCAATTTAAATTACCTGGGAAAGGGCAGGAGAGGAGATCAATAATCAGAGTCAGTTGCACACAGATGGAAAGTATTCTTTCCTCACATGTGTGTGGGTCATTAAGGGTCTGCTGATCTTAGGCAAGGCTTGGCTGGGGCCCTGCTTCAGTTCAGATCCAACTGGGTGAGTGTGGCACATCGTTGCAGTTTGGGCTCTTGTCATCTCCAAGAGTGTTTTCCCCTGGACTCGTGAAAAGAGGCAGCTGCTGCTCAGAGAAAATCGTTCTCCTAGTGATAGCAGCTGCAAGAGAACAAGCAGAAATATGCATTGCCTCTGAAATCTAGGCTGGTACGCTGCTACTCCTGCCCACATTCCATTTGTGAATATAAGAAAAATGTCCAAGTCCCTAGTCAAGGAGCAGTAGGGTACACTCCAACTTTTGTAGTTAGTTTCACGGTAGAAGACACATACTCCGGGAGGGTTGAAAAACTGGAACCAGTAATTGAGTGTACTGTATCATCCATGGTAAGAAGTCTAGGGTGTTACCTTTTTGGTTCAGTTCTTTTTTAAAATGTCCCTGAATACAGTTTCATGGGAATTTGATAGCTTTTACACATTTCATAAGTTCATGCTTGTTATTTTTTTCTTTTGGGTTTTTGTTCCATTTATTAATAGGATTTTTTAATATAACATTTCTCATTTGTTTTTGTCACATAGGAATCTGTTGCTGTGAGTAACATTAGTAGGTGTTGTAATGTTCTACCCAGGTTTGCATTCCTGGAATTCCTGTAATAAATCAACCTGTTAAGGTGAATTATTCTTTTACTATACTGTTGTATATAGTTAGCTAATACCTTATGTACGATTGTTACAAGATTTAATGAGACTAGTACAACCTAGTCATATCTTTTAAAAATACATTAAAAATTAAATTCCAGAGACCTTTTCTTGTTTAAATAATAAAGTTGATAATTTTCACAAAGCAGGTGACATTTTACTAATGAAAATTACTTATTTGAACAGTGGAATAGTGAGGTAAGCAAACCAACTTTTCATGCCCTCAAATGAAAGAAAATATATAAAGTTGTTTCAACATTAAATAAAATGTTTTCTCGCAGGTTGCTGCTCCAAGATAGCCAAAATGTGGAAGCGCTGAGAATGCAGGCACTCTACTATGTGTGTAGGGAGGGGGATATAGAGAAGGTAAGTGGCATTGTATTATTTAAGTGTCTTATATTTAAAAATGTATTTCATTACACTTACGGGTGTACATGTATATATACATGTGCATATAAATCCTCGAAGTTCTCTTTTAGAATGTGTATCATGGTAGTTTTCAGTTGATTACTAGACTATTCCTTAACAAGGAGGTCAGCTTCTGAAACCTATTTGTAAAGCAAAAATATTACACAGATAAAATTACCCTTGAAAATCCTTTAAGTCATTAATCAAAGGATATATGGTTTTCTGTATGAAACTCCTGTGTCGTGATATATATGATTAATGTAACCAGTGACACTAGATATGAAAAAGTATGTATGCAAAATGTAATTTATAGTAAATTTACAGTTTAACTGAATTTGCAAAAGTTAAATGGGCTTAGGATAAAATCCCATTGTACCTTATAATAAAGTACCTCTGTTTCTGTAGTAGTAAACGCACTGACTGTAGATTGGATCATGGAGTGCTGAACTGTAATCTGAAAGAAATAGTATAACATGTAGTAGATTTGTGTTGTGTTTAGTGTGGTTAAATTGGTTAATGTGACAGTGCCTAATAGATACTTACCAGTAAGTACTAGGAGAAGCTTAGTAGGGGTAAATCTTTGGTAAATTTTCCAGGCATTGAAATTTCTAACTCTAAGTACTGTAATGATTTTTCTATTCTAAAAAATATTTTGACTGGAAACTAGTCTATATAGGCAATTCAAGGACTGATATCATATGATTCGTAAATACATTATTATTTGTATCTCATTTGTGTCATGAATTAACTATTGGAGGGGGAGCTGGGCATGTACAATTAATGGAATATTATGGGCATCGTTACCTATTCAAAGGTTTCCATTCAATAACAAGTATTAAAGAAACACATTCTGAAATGTATTGATAATTGTTGAGTTTGTTAGAACCTGAAATATATTGTATAACGCATAATCATCCATTGGAAGAGGAAGAATCTATAAAAGCAAATGTCTTTTAAAATACTAGTTGTGTTATACTTTGTTAGTGTATATGTGCATGTATTGTGTTGTTTTTTCTTAGTATATTTTAAAATTAATACCAGTCACTTTTGTTTTAGGCTTCTACTAAACTGGAAAATCTGGGAAATGCGTTGGATGCTGTGGAACCACAGAATGCTCAGCTCTTCTATAACATTACCCTCGCCTTCAGCAGAACTGTGAGAGTGCCTACCATGTACCACAGCTCTGTTATCTGCAGGAGAGGACATAAAATAAGTGGAAAAGGTGGAGGCAGGGGAGAGCATATGGCCTAGAGTACAAATATGTATTGAAATACATGATATATTTCTAAGAATGGCAGTTCAGAGGAGATGTGGTTTCTAACTATAAGAAGCCCTGATGGAGGCTTCATGGAAGAAATGCCACGTATTGATCTTTTAAGCGTAGTGAAGTGCTTTCCAGGCAAAGGAAACAGAAGGTGGTTTATTTTCATTAGAGCATAAGATTTATGACCAGGATTGCTCTTAGCTTTTATTTTTTAAAACTTTTTTTTAAAAAAAGTTTTAAAATGTATAAAAGACCATTTTGGTAGAGGAAATGGTTGGTATCTTTTTTTTTTCTGTTTTTGACATTAGGAAAGAAATGTTTTTGTTATAAGCTCCCAGCAAAAGGAAGGTAATCAAGAATGATATAGAAAAATACAGTCGAATCTTGAAATCAATATAGGAAATGAGAATATTGAAAAGGTAATTAAACTAGCAAAATATAGGGGAAAAGATACACATAAGAAAGTTAAAATAATTAGCAAGCATAAAGTTGAAAGAAAAATATCAAGGATATTAAGTGACATGAATATACTGAATTTTCTTATTTAAAAACAAAGATAAATTTTGGAGGACGAAAACTCCCTGCTATAATGAAAGTTTGAATTAAGAAAGGATTTACCTTTTTAGCTTACCATATTGCTAAACACATTATTTTGATTAGTTTTTTACTAAGTTTATAAAAATTATATAAGTTGGTTCAAACATTTGAATAAGTATTTTATTCTTAAAAGTCTTGTCTAGAAAAGTTATTTACTTATTCTAATAACACTGCTATTTCTTGAAATCTTTTCAAGAAGATTCTGAGGCACCATCTTTTAAAATATTCTCACTGGTGACACAACTGGTGTTTAGAGTGAAAACAGATCCTAGTCCTAGTTTTTATTCAATAAGAAGAAAACATACATATGATATACACACACTAACACACATACACACATACACATGTAGCCTTAAAATAATGATTTTCTTGTTCAATCTGTAACACAATCATGGAACAGCTTGGAAAAGAAGTTCAAAAAATTACGTCTGTGCAGTGAGATCATTAGAAGTATACTTTTCATATCGGTTATTTCGTAAAAGCACCCTATTAGGATATATAAGTTCTGATAGAATATAAACTCTTTCTTGATGCATTGTCTAGACAGTTAATAGAAAAGTTTTATTTTTCCTTAATTATTAATATTTTTCTTTTTTTGCCACTCCTGTGAAGTACAAATAATATATATATTTAGCAAAAATAATCTTTCAGTCTCAGTAGAAATGTTTGACTTTGAAATCATGCATAATTTATTTTTTCTTTTTAGTGTGGACGTAGTCAACTCATTCTTCAAAAAATTCAAACGTTACTTGAGAGAGCTTTTAGTTTAAACCCTCAGCAGTCACAAGTTGCTACAGAACTTGGATACCAAATGATTTTGCAAGGAAGAGTTAAAGAGGCACTGAAGTGGTATAAGACCGCCATGACACTTGATGAGACTAGTGTGCCTGCACTAGTTGGTATGACAACTGTTTTCTTAAATATTTATAACATAGGTACAAGTAGTAATAGTTTTTAACTTGCCATTAAAGAAGTACAAATGTATTTTGTTGTTTTCTAAACTTAAATTGTTCTCTACTACCCACACTAGAAAAAGTCATATGTCTTTTAAAATAAAATTTTTAATTCACAAATAATATCTTGAGAGAATAGATTTTTACAAGGTGATTCCTATAAATTATGAATTCTTCAGTGAATGATTTTATAAAGTTCAAGGCTACCCATTTTATTTACTTTCACTCTTCATTTTCTTTCTGTTGTTTTTAATCTAAAACTTTGAAGTATTGTGATGAGGGTAAGCCTGTTTTATTAATGTTACGTTAGCTTGGAGAGTGCATGCCTGAGTTGGTGTGGACTTTAACTGTCTTTCTCCTGTTTGATTTCAGGATTGATCCAGTGTCAATTAATAGAAGGGCAATTACAAGATGCAGATCAGCAGCTAGAATTTTTAAATGAAATTCAGCAGTCCATTGGAAAATCTGCGGTACAGTATTTTATTTTATCAGATGGTAGATGCTAGCTGTTTATAAAATACGAAATTTTAAATCAGTCTTACTGTTTTGTAATGGCTGGAAAGCACTAGTATACACTAATTTTAATATGTAATTGCATTTATTAATTTGCCTCCATACAAAACCAAACTTTATTCTTCTGAATGATTCTAAAATCTATTCAAGCTGATACTTAAATTGGAACAAATAATTGCCTATTAGTAGCACATTAAATGCATTTGAAATCTAAGCAGAAATAAATGGCTTTATAACTAAATTGAATAATTTATGAAAACTACTTATTTTCTAGGAATTAATATATTTACATGCTGTTCTTGCCATGAAGAAAAATAAGCGACCAGAAGAAGTTATTAATATTTTAAATGATGTCCTGGACACTCATTTTTCACAATTAGAAGGTTTACCTCTAGGCATACAATACTTTGAAAAGCTAAATCCTGATTTCTTGTTAGAAATTGTGACGGAATATCTGAGCTTCTGTCCAATGCAAGTAAGTAATTATGGGACTTACTTTCAAGGATGCATTTGCATGATGTTTTATGAAAGAACTTAAAAGTTTTCTTTGATGCATTAGACTATATAAGCATCTTAAAATGGCAGTATTTGTATCTATGTTAGTTGAAATCACTTTTAATCAGACTGTTTTTAATAACAATTGTTGTCAACTACTGAAAGTATTGGTTTGCATATATTCATTTGTATTTCATAAAATTTTAAAATCTTCACTTTAAAGAGATATTAAAAGTCAACTAATTCAGACACCTACCTTATGTTTGCATCCAGTCTGTAACATCACCGTCAAGTGCCTATCCCATGTCTGGGCAAACTCAAAAATGTAGTTCTTATCATATAACTATGATTGTTAGCCTGTTTTTCCTGTGTTAAATCAAATTCTGCTTTGTGTTTAAAAAAAAAAAAAAAAAAAAAAGCATTTACTTTCCCTCCTGCTCCCTAGAGTGACATAGAGCAAGTCTAGTTGCTTAGAGCAAGGATCATTCCTCATTCATGAAACAAACCTTCAGATATTGGCAATTAGTTTTCATGTTCTTCTAAACAACTTCAGGTTTCCAGCCATTTATTTTTTTTATATGACATAGCTTTGAGAATTCTGGCTGCTTTATTTTGTCTGCGCCTCTCATTAAGCTCATTATTCCAAATGTGGATTTGACCTGCAAGAACTAGAGTAGACCTTTTCCTCCCTTATTCTGTAACTCCATCCAACTTTCTTTTTATAAATCATGTTACATTAATGACCTCTATTGAATTGAGTTAATCAAAGACTTTTGGTCTGTTACTTGTTGAACCTTTGGACTGTGAAATTTTATCTTTTCAGATTCATCTCATAATTCCATATTATTATATTCCTTGTGAATCATGATTGTCACCTATTTTAGATGGAGCCTTACTGTCATCTATCATCTGCTTTGTCTAGCTCTGAGATAACTATTACCATAAGTTCTCTTCCAAGCATTAACAGTTTTGAGTAGAGCTGAGGCTGGAACCCTATGTTGTACTACCAGAGAGTTCTTTCCAAATTGATGTGGATTTATTAGTCAGCACTCTTAATACAGATAGTAAGCAGATACAGACATCCTAACTTTATTATATTTCAGCTCACATTCAACACAGGGATATCAGGGCGGGTACTATCAAACACTGCATTGCTAGAAGCAAACTTCTTAGTATTCTCCCTGATCTACAGCTTCATTAACTGTGTTAACATGGGGAATAAGGAAAATGACCTTCCCGTTGGGGACCCATACAGCCTTTTGATCATTTTCTAGGCTTTCATTACTATTTATTTTTTAAAATAAACACTCATAGAATTGTACCTGGGATTGACCTCAGACTCCCCGATCATGATCCATTTACACTTGCTTGGAAGTTGGAATACATTTTTTTCAGTATTAATCTAGTATTCAGGATTCATTCTACAAATATTTATAGAGTACCTAGCACTCAACTTGGAGCTGGGGAAATACCCTTGTAAAACAAACTACATTTTTTTCCCCTGAGGTGTATATTCCAACAAGAGGAGACAGATACTATAGTTAAGTCAATTATATACTATGATTAGAAAATGACAGGAGAAAATAATGAAACATGATGGGGTGATGGTGATTTTTAGATACATTGGTCAGGATAGGCCTCATGAAGAGGATGAGATCTGAACAAAGTCTTGAAAGGGAACATGTTTTAGGCTTCTCTAGAGGGACAGATCACATGATTACAAGGTCCCACAATAGGCTGTCTGCAAGCTGAGGAGCAAAGAAGCCAGTCTGAGTCCAAAAGCTGAAGAACTTGGAGTCCAGTGTTTGAGGGCAGGAAGCATCCAGCCTGAGAGAAAGATGCAGGCTGGGAGACTAAGCCAGTCTAGTCTTTTCATGTTTGTCTGCCTGCTTGGTTTTCTGGCCGTGCTGGCAGCTGAATAGATGATACCAACCCAAATTAAGGGTGGGTCTGCCTTTCTCAGCCCACTGACTCAAATGTTAATCTCCTTTGGCAACATCCTCACACTCATCCTCACAGAAGCACCCAGGATCAAGACTTTGCATCCTTCAGTATAACCAAGTTGACAGTATTAACCATCACAGAACATATGAAAATATGGTAGAGTGTTTCAGACAATGGGAGCAGCTGGTTCAGTAGCCCAAAGGGACACAGGGAAATAAATGTGGCTGGGGCAGGGTGAAGAGGAGGGGAGTAGTCAGAGATGAGGTCATCCCACAGGAGACCAGTCCTCATAGGGCCACAGTGGTTGTTATAACTCCTTTGGCTAAATCTGAGTATATCAGGGAGTCACCAGAGGGCTTCCAGCATGATCCAAGTCAACATTTTAACTCAGTGTTTTAATGGATTTCTCTGTAAGATGTCCTGAGAATTAACTGTAGACAGAACAAGAAATAATGCATTAAGTGGTAGTTGGGTCTCTAGTTCAGCAAGACATCCTATTTTCCTTTACCAGGAAATTCTATTTTCCTTTACCAGCATGTTAGAAAGTAATTAGCCTATGTGATATTGTCTTCATAGGTAAATACCGGAAAGGCAGAATTGTCTCCTCAGTTCTGTTCCTACTTCCTTGACCCTTTTATAGACATAGTTTTGTTTAGAATTTTAATTGAACAAATAATATCTTAAAGATTGTCTGCATAACTATTTTTTCTATGATTGCGCATTGAAATTGTTTGCAGTAAAAATAATGGTTGTTCTCAGTAACTCATTTTTAGCAGGTGACAGAGAACACTATCAGAACCTCACCACCATTTACATTTTCCCTATTTTTAGGCTGAAAAAAGATACATATTTTTAAACTGTTTGCTCTGTATCTACTACTATGCAAAGAAGCATAAAAATCTGATCTTCAAGACACATAAAAACCCTTAGGCCTAGAAAAGAAGCAAAACTAAATATGAAAATACCAGTAGAACTGTATAGGTATTATACAGTGCTAAATTTTATTATGTAGATTTTATGTGAAGAATTTAAAGAGGTTGAAGTATTCTAGGCAATAGTAGTCATACTGTGATTATCTTTTTGAGCTTCTATATTATGTGTGTCAAAAATCAGTAAGTTGTAGCACTTTCTTGTTGATCATAATGGCTCATTATAGGAGTGATTTTCTATAAGAGGGCACAGTCCAGTTAAAGATCTTTGTGTGTCAGGGGGCGAGGGGTGGAGGGGATCATCCTTATATAAAGAAACAGGCGGCCGGGCACGGTGGCTCAAGCCTGTAATCCCAGCACTTTGGGAGGCCGAGGCGGGTGGATCACAAGGTCGAGAGATCGAGACCATCCTGGTCAACACGGTGAAACCCCGTCTCTACTAAAGATACAAAAAATTAGCTGGGCATGGTGGCACGTGCCTGTAATCCCAGCTACTCAGGAGGCTGAGGCAGGAGAATTGCTTGAACCCAGGAGGCGGAGGTTGCAGTGAGCCGAGATCGCGCCATTGCACTCCAGCCTGGGTAACAAGAGCGAAACTCTGTCTCAAAAAAAAAAAAAAAAAAAAAAAAACAGGCTTAGTAAGGCAAAGCAGGAGGAATGAACATTTTATATTTTAATTCTGATATCACATTAATAAATTGTGATTGGATGACCATTGGATAAAGATTGGTTTGGTAGACAGCCATTATAAGAATAAGATCTGCATTAATAAGACAGCCGTTAAAAGGATAAGATTCTTTTCACTGTGAAAAGAATAAAGCAGTATTCCAGTATCAATTTAATTATCATACTCACTATTAATAGAAAGGAAAACTTTGAGGCTCTAAAGCATGCCAAGCAGAAGAGTGGGGAATGTAAAATGTAAAATGCAACATTTAGTTTAGCATAGTGAGTGTTCTACCTTCTGTTTACCACTGGGGGAAAATCTGAATTGTTTAGCAACTGGCTTTTCAATACTCTAGGGGATAATGAAAGTAATTGAATTGAGCAAATCACAAGGCAGATCTAGAATTTGAACACTTACTGCCTTGACTCTGTCAGTTCTAGCAAGAAACTTTACCTCATAGTTATCTTTCCTTTAACATGTATTTCTCTGATAAAACTTTTGAGCACATATACTCACTTGATATGTTATCAATTTAGTAATTGTATACTAGTTGCACAATTATTTTGCTGAACAAGAACCCTTATTTACATTGTCTGTTCATACATTCCAGGGAAATAAATTAGTTAAGTCATAGTAAAGGTATTATGAAATAAGTGAAATCAAAGACATTTTAGAAAAATGTGTATAGTTTTGTTAGTTATGCTAAAATTAATGTATGTTTATTTTTAGCTAAATATTATTTTACACTTATAAAATGATGTGCTGATTTGTTTTGTTTAGCCTGCAAGTCCCGGGCAACCTCTTTGTCCCCTTCTCAGGCGTTGTGTCTCAGTCCTGGAGACTGTAGTAAGAACCGTACCAGGTCTTCTGCAAACTGTCTTCCTCATAGCAAAAGTGAAATATTTGTCAGGTAGAGTATACTTCAAAAACTTTTAACCTCTTTATTCTGATGTTGATAAAAACAAGTATAAATAAGCACTCTGCATATGGAGAATAGTCATATAAAATGTACATTTTGTATATGCATAGTTAAGTAATTCTAATTCAAAATAGAATTGCGTGACTTATTGTTTAATCCTTTAAAAATTACTATAAACTTTTGTGGCTTCCTGGGAATTGCTGGGAAAATGAAATTGTACCATTTAAAAAAAAAGTCTGTCAGAAATTACTGGAGAATGGCAATGTGAATTTACAGTCATTAATCCATAGTTATGTTCTTACTGGCGACGTTGCCAAGTGCAACATTTGCCAGATTTCAGGCCCGACTGAAAAGTATTGAGTAATTCCTGTTTAGTTTCTGTGAATGGTTATGTATAGCTTAAAACAAAATCAGCTCAGCTATAACCTTAGCTTTCTAAGACACAGACAAGTACATGATTTCACACATAAAAATAGACCATCATGGCTGGGCACAGTGGCTCACACCTGTAATCCCAGCATTTTGGGAGGCCAGAGCTAGCAGATTACTTGAGCCTGCGAATTCACAATGAGCCTGAGCAAAATGGTGAAACCCCATCTCTACAAAAAAATACAAAATTAGCTGGGCTTGGTGGCATGTGCCTATAGTCCCAGCTACTCAGGAGGCTGAAATGAGAGAATCACCTGAGCCCAGGGAGGTTGAAGCTGCAGTAAGCCAGGATCACACCACTGCACTGCAGCCTGGGCAGCAGGAGTGAGACCCTGTCTCAAAAAAAAGGACCATCATATCATGCTTGTCTGTATGTCCCTTTGCCAACGGAATGCTATAAAAGTAAATAAAGTTTGTAAAACTGTAAGAGCAGAAACCAACTTAAAGGTATTTTCATAAGTAGTTATGTCCTGTCTTATGATGGAGTGATGAGATTGCCTTTACTGCTTCTTTGGACCTCTGTTTATTTTTTATTTCAATTTTTGTATTTATGTTGGGTACAAACACTTTTTGGTTACGTGGATGAATTGTATAGTGCCAAAGTCTGAAATTTTAGTGTACCCATCACCCAAGTAGTGTACATTATACCCATTGTGAAGCTTTGTATCCCACGCTCTCATCCCATTCTCTCTCTTCTAAGTCTCCAAAGTCTACTATATCATTCTGCCTTTATACCCATAGAGATGGGACATAGGGTATTTGGTTTTCCATTCCTGAGTTACTTCATTTAGAGCAGGGGTCCCCAAACTTTTTACACAGGGACCAGTTCACTGTCCCTCAGACCGTTGGAGGGCTGGACTATACAAGGTGTGACACCCTTCACAGCCAGCACTGCTGCCTCCACTATCCCAGACAGCGGTATGCAGTGTCACAGGCCCAGCACCGCCTCCAGTGCTGTATACAGGGTGGCAGTGGTCAGCCTGTGACACTGTGTATACAGCGTCCTGGACATCTGCAGCAGCGGTGGGGCTCTTCTGTGGGAAGCCCACTGCTGCATGTTTCCCCTATTATAAGACACCTCCTAAAAATAAGACAGCTCCCGTCTTTTGGGGGTAAAATTAATATAAGAAAGGGTCTTATAATAGGGGAAACATGGTGTGTAGTAATGTGGGGGGAGACTTTTGGGCAAAGGGAGGTTATAGGGGCCATTATGTTGTACGTTTGGCGGAGTATGGGGACCATGGTACTGTGTAGTAATGGTTATAGTGCTTTGCCTTTCTTCCTACTTCTGCTGTTATTTCACACTGCTTCCGATGATGTGGGGCGCCACAACCGCAGACCGGATGTGCGTCATATGACGCGCTTCCTGAAGTGTGGTGGGGACCACATAAATGGCCTCAGGGGGCCACATGCGGCCCACGGGCCATAGTTTGGGGACCCCTGATTTAGAGTAATAGCCTCCAGTTCCATCCAAGTTGCTATAAAACACATTATTTCATTCTTTTTTTTACAGCTGAGTAGTATTTTTTTGGGGGGGGACAGAGTCTTGTTCTGTTGCCCAGGCTGGAGTACAGTGGTGCAATCTCAGCCCGCTGCAACCTCCACCTCCCAGGTTCAAGCGATTCTCCTGCCTCAGCCTCCTGAGTAGCTGGGATTACAGGTGCATGCCACCACGCTTGGCTAATTTTGTATTTTTAGTACAGACGAGGTTTCACCATGTTGATCAGGTTGGTCTCGAACTCCTGACCTCGTGATCACCTGCCTCGGCCTCCCAAAGTGCTGGGATTACAGGCGTGAGCCACCGCGCCGGCCAGCTGAACAGTATTCAGTGGTGTATATATACCACAGTGGTTGATGGGCACTTATGTTGGTTCCTTATCTTTGCAATTGTGAATTGTACTGCAATCAACATACATGTGCAGGTAACTTTTTGATGTAGTAACTTCTTTTCCTTTGGGTAGATATCCAGTAATGGGATTGCTGGATTGAATGATAAATCTACTTTTAGTTCTTTGAGAAATCTTCATACTACTTTCCAAAGAGGTTGTATTAATTTAAATTCCCACCAGCAGTATGTAAGTGTTCTATTTCACCACATCCATGCCAACGTTTTTTTATTTTTTTTTTTACTTTTTAATAGCGGCTATTCTGGCTGTGGTAAGGAGATACCTAACTGTAGTTTTAGTTTACATTTCCCTCATGATCAGTGATGTTGAGCATTTTTAAAATGCTTCTTGGCCATTTGTATCTTTTTTTTGAGAAGCGTTTATTCATGTCGTTTGCCCACTTTTTAAAGGTAATTTTTTTTTCTTTATGATTAGTGTGGATTCCTTATACATTGTGGAAATGATGGACTTCTGTTTTAACTGTTAAAAAAAATGTAGATGTCGATGCTAGAGGCTTGTTGTACCTCTAAAATATTTCAGTTGTAAGAAGTGACACTAATACTTTCTGATTGTTTTATTAAGCCATGTGATATTTCAACTTTTCTCCCAATTGGAAGGGGTATCACCTACTAAATAATTAGACTGGGACTTTGATTCCTGTAATTAATTTAGTAAGTATTTATTATATGTTATGAAAAAGTCACAAGCTAGAAATACTTAAAAGTCTCTAGTAATGAAAATTTCTTATATTAACCCCATTTTTAAGAACAGCCTTACATAAGAATGATGCAGTGGACTTTGGGGAGTCAGAGAAAAGGGTGGGAGGCGAGGGAGGGAGGGATAAAAGACTACACACTGGGTACAGTGCTTGTGTGATGAGTGCACCAGAATTTCAGAAATCACCACTAAAGAACATTCATGTAAGCAAACACTACCTCTTCCCCAAAAACCCATTGAAATGAAAAATAAGAAAATTTCTAATAACCAAAAAAAAAAAAAAAAAAAAAAAAGGAAGAGCAACCTTAACTCGTGTGAAATGCTGCTGTTGCTAGCATATGTCTAAGTAGTAGTCTTGCTAAATTGCCAACTGCAATGACTTTTGACACCAAATAGCTGGAGTTACCCGAAACATTGCAGGTTAAGGGTGCAGTCCTCCATAAAACTGCCCTCACTTCAGATACTAGCCACAGATTTGGGCATTCCTAGAGCCTCCTGTGCTTTTGACTAGCTGGCTGCAAATTTAGGGGCCCCTCAGTTTCAGTAATTTGCTAGAATGAATCACAGAACTCAAAACACTAGATTTGAAATGATGGTTTTCTTATAGCAACAAGATGCTAACCCAGATCAGCAGCAGGGAGAGATGCACAGCATGAGGTCTGATAGGCTCTCAGATGTAAAGCTTCTGTTGTCCTCTCCCTAGACAGTTAGGAGACGTCACCTTCCTGACATGTCAGTGTGTGACAATCAGTATTAGCAACCAGGGAAGCTCACCAAGGTTGGTGTCCATAGCTTTTATTGGGATTTCATTATGTAGGCATGGATTAAATCAGGCGTCCCCAAACTACGGCCTGCGGCATGCGGCCCCCTGAGGCCATTTATCCAGCCCCCTGCCGCACTTCAGGAAGGGGCACCTCTTTCATTGGTGGTCAGTGAGAGGAGCACAGTATGTGGCGGCCCTCCAACGGTCTGAGGGACAGTGAACTGGCCCCCTGTGTAAAAAGTTTGGGGATGCCTGGATTAAATCATCAGCCACGTGATTGAATTCAATCTCCAGCACCCCGCAGACTGACAGTGTGGCTCTAAACCCCAGCCCTCTAATCACACGGTGGATCTTTCTGGCACAGCCAATCCCCATTCCAAGTTACATCTTTAGCATAAACTGTCTAGGAGTGCACCATGAGTCTTCTCATTAGGGTAAACTATCAGGGCCCATAATGAATAACACAGATATTCTTAACAGGAGGGAAAGGAGTTGGAGGCTCCCTCCAGGAACCCCAGACAAACACAAGCCAAATGCTTTGTTACACAGAACTCTGACAAAGACAAATACACAGGACTGAAATGTCTTTCAGTTTCATCCAAGGGAAATTGGACTGCTCTTAGAATATGATGTACATGTTAATCTCTGGTGATGTTGCCTATTTTCCTCAACAGTAATGAGCCACTTCTCGTTTTTAAATATTTAGTAACCTTCTGATGCTACCCTATATGTCCATCCCCTACCCTTAAAAGAAACAGATTCTCCTTTTTGTTACTCATACAGCTTCAGTTTCTTAGTTGCAAACCCTAACTCTCTATGCACTTTCTCCTGTTAGTGCAACCTCTTTCTTCAAGTTATTGCCTTAATCTTTCTCCTTCCTAAAAGAATTTTCCCATGAATTTATTATGCCTAACTTTTCTTTCTTTTTTTTTTTTTATATACCTGCATAGTTTTGAGTGTTGGATTGTAGCACAATAAATGAAGAATCTAACATTGTTAATTATGCTTGATGGTTGATTGCCAAACTTTGATGCTATGTTTAGTAAGTCATTGTGCCATCTCAGCCAGTTTTTTTTTTTTTTTTATTAGTCCTCTGTCTCTGAGAAGAACATTTTCAATATCAGTGCATTTCTATTACCAGTAAGTTGAGCCTTATTTTGTTGACTGATGTGCCAGGTGAGGTTGAAGGGCATAATTGAACAGAAAATCATTTAGGATCTCTTCTTCCCCCATTCTCCTAGCAAGGTTGAATGGGGAGTTAGCCTACTTACACCTTTTTAAGGCCAGTTTATGAGGTGATTAAGTTCAGATCAATGTGGGTTACATCATGAGAAAATTCTAAGACTTAGAATCAATGCACTGTTTTCTTCTGAAGAGCCTGTTCCTACTACATCTATCAGCCCAAGATCAATTTCTTGATCCCTGTCACTTTAATCTTGATTATTTTCTTTTATTTTAAGACTCCCAGATATATAACTGGCATTATTTCATTTGGTATTTAAAGTCATTTTAAATCTATAACTCATATTTCTGAATCTCTGAAGTATCTACTTAGGCCTTTTTTGTTATTTTATGTATAGTAGTAACAGAATTTTTGGCCAAGAATGATTACTAGACTAATATACTCTTTGTTAATGTAAGTGACACTATAAAATTCTAGCTATTTAAATGTCTTTGTTCTACATAATTTATTTTAATGAAATTATAAATAAAACCTTTTTGTTGACAAGGTAAATAAAGGTTTATTTATTGGCCTCTCAGTAACACCAGTGCTTGGCTCTCATCCTTTCCTGCTTTCCCTGGCTTGCTCGTTAAGATCAAAGACTGGCCTGACTTGCAGGTGTATTCATTCATTCGGACTAGAAGGATGCTAACTGAGGCAGGTGGAATTAAACCATAGCCTATGAACAGGGAACTTTACACACTAGGACTATCCGTAAACTAAATGCTCTTCTCCCGCCTCCCTCTCAGATCTCCTTTTCTTAATCATTTGAATTATAACAGTGGATTTTTTTTTTATTAGGTGATATTGAAGCAGCTTTTAATAACCTTCAGCATTGCTTAGAACACAATCCCTCTTATGCCGATGCTCATCTGCTGCTAGCTCAGGTTTACTTGTCTCAAGAAAAAATCAAATTGTGTTCTCAGTCTCTTGAACTTTGTCTGAGCTATGATTTTAAGGTAAGTATTCCAGATTGAAGTGGGTAAGACATATCATCCTCCTTGAAAGCTTACATATCCAAAAGTTTTGTGTTTTAGCCTGTAGCATTTTGCTGACAGTTGCATTTTTAAAGGACAAAAAATTGAACTCACAAGCAGTAGTAGGAAAAATTGAGGTAACTGAGGTATGGCTAAAAAACTATGCGGACTTGGTGACAAAAATCCTAAGGTTAATGTCTGGTCTTTAACTTCTCTCTGAACCTCAGTTTTCTTTTCTATAAAACTCATTTACTAACACTTTGATGTTACGATGAGAATTAAATGCAATAATGAAGGTACATAAAAATGATGATAAACAATAGATCATTATGTTATATTTTTATGCGTAAAGACAATCATTATGTTGTCTGTTTCTTTCTTGGACCTTAGTTTTTAATAACTTCTTTTTGGATTCATTGTGAAAGAACATCTCATGATTTTGAGAGTAACTGTGTTTTGAGGATGTAAACACAGTACATTTCTATCCAAGATGTTATGTGTTACATCCAGTATCCCATCAACATCAGGGAGGATCCTAGGTTCAGTTGCTTCCTTAACTACCTCGAGTCATGGAGGAACTCCTCAAGCTTTTGCTTTGCCTCACAGGGTCATGACCCCTGTTATGGAAGAACCCTTCATTGAATTAGAGAATTCAAATTAAGATTTGCAGAAAATTTCACTGCTTCTTAGGATAGTGGTTTTCAAGACTGGTAGTAAGTCAGAGCCCCAGTGCTAGTGCCCCACCTCTACTGAGTCAGAAATCTCTGAGGAAGGAGCATAAGGGTGAGTCTCACATGAAACTCTGTAGGCAAATGTTCAGGCTGCCTAAGGGTGAGAATCTCAGCATCAGGAGGATTATAGGTGCCACATGACCTCATTCTGAGTCGTCATCTTCCCTTTGACTTATTTTTCCCAACTGATTTTACCATTCTTTTGTTTTCTGTATATACTGTCAAGAGCCAGTGTAAGGATGACAGTTTCAGCACTACATATTTAAGAGGAGTGTCAAAGGGGGAAGTCAGTGTTTGATGAAAATGTCCCAAAGCTCTTAAAATTAAAAAAAAAATAAAGGGGAAAACCTCTGTTTCTAGAAATCTAATAATTTTATCAGTCCTAGAAATGCCAGATAAAGAAAATCCTTTCCCGAAAATTCGAATAATTTCTTAGAATGTATTTGCTAGCCTTACAAACCTTGTTTGCACTTTCTCTTCTGTCATAGCGGAAATACATAATCAACCTCTGTCATCTCAGAGGATGCAGGGAGAAGCAATTTTCCGGAATCCCATTTAATGTGATAAATTATCAGAGTGTTAATAAGAGGACAGAGATGGACCTCATGCATGCAAAGATGGGCTGTTCTCAGTGATCTCATTATTTTAATGTTTGATGGATTGTAAATTATGTGTTGATATTGTAGGCACTCCAAGGAAACATTATTAAATATTATTTTTCAGGTAAGAGAATATCCTTTATATCATTTGATAAAAGCTCAGTCACAGAAGAAAATGGGAGAAATAGCAGATGCAATTAAAACACTCCATATGGCAATGAGTTTACCAGGAATGAAAAGAATTGGAGCTTCCACAAAATCAAAAGACAGAAAAACTCAAGTTGATACAAGCCATCGTTTATCGATCTTTCTTGAACTGATAGAAGTTCACCGCTTAAATGGAGAGCAGGTAGGTCCAGTTTTAATTCAAGGGCTCAGATCAGAACTTTCTTATTCTAACATATATATTAGTAGCAAATGAAAAGCAAAATATATTCACTTGACCAAGTGATAAACTTTAGAAAAATTTATTTTTCATTACCTTGCAGTAAAATATGTACTTCCTGTAAGCCCCTGAGAGTTAAGCATAATTTGCTCCTAGGTGGCCCTAAGTATCAGTGTGCTCATGTTGGCTACAGTGGAACATATGATATGATGTACAACTCTCTTGGTTACCATGAAAGTAATAATGTAATGCAGTTATAATTCTATGAATCCCTAAAAGGATCTGCACACATAGACACAAACACACATTCATGCACACTCCAGAACTACTGAAATTAGAAGAAAGTACCAGCCTGAAATTCTAGTAGTTGAGGAAACAAAATAAATACTTGATAAATAAACCTTGGTAAACTCATAGGAATATTATTAAGATATTTTAAAAATAATAATATATACAGATTAGATAGAAAGTAATTCTGGGAGAATTAAAACCTTGTAGAAAATGAGGAACTTTAAGTCATTTATATTAGTTGTGTTAGGTTGAAACATTTGCTAATCACTTATTTTTCATATTTTAATGAAAATTAAGAAGGGTGTATTTCTAAATATTTGCCAAATCACAAAGAATTTCCATTTATTTATTGGATTTTTTAGCAATAAGGTCTCACTCTGTGTCTTTGTCTGGAGTGCAGTGGTACAGTCATAGCTCACTGCAACCTCAAACTCCTGGGCCTAGGGGATTTTCCCACCTCAGTCTCTCAAGTAGCTGGGCCATGCCCAGCTAGTTTTTAAAATATTTTATAGAGGGTCTCTCTATGTGATGCAGGATGGTCTCAAACTCCTGGGTTTAAGCGGTCCACCCACCTCAGCCTACCAAGAGCTGGTATTACAGACCTGAGAGAATTTCTATTTTACTAATTAACTTAAAGTACATTTAACAAACAAGACCAATTATACCCTATAGAGTTGATTCTGAGTACATTTTTTTTTTTTACATTTTAACATTTCTGAAATTCTTATAATCTCTAAAGTTGAGATGAATCTTAAATGACATTTTAGATTCATCAAGGTACACATTTGGAAATGAGGTAGATTCACCTAAAGTATAACAACAATGTTGTTATGGTGGAGGGAATAAAATAATCTGCCACTTAATGAAGAGCCACTGTGTACAGCTATTCATTATACAGTGCAGGGGGCTAAGTAAGTGTTCATTAAATTGTAGTAGCAGTGACCCTGTGTAGCAGCTACTGCTGTTCTAGTTGTGAAAACATTTATCTAGCTAACCAGTATTTATAGCCTCATCTGATTTTGGTCATGGGTTTAGTTTTAAATTTTTATAGTTTTCAGGAAAATTCCAACAATTTATTTCATAAAGGTCATAACCTGTACTAGCATTTATTCATTCTGTGTTATTAGAAAATCTCCTTTTCTAGTGTTATTTGTTCACTGTTTTGGAAGAATGATATTTTAATTTCATCTTTACAGCATGAGGCAGCAAAAGTTTTACAAGATGCCATCCATGAATTTTCTGGAACATCTGAAGAAGTGCGTGTTACCATTGCTAATGCAGACCTGGCTCTGGCCCAAGGAGATACTGAGCGGGCTTTAAGCATCCTTCGAAATGTTACAGCCGAACAGCCTTATTTTATAGAGGCCAGAGAAAAAATGGCAGATATTTATCTGAAGCACAGAAAAGATAAAATGTTATATATCACTTGTTA